>NC_141033.1:30437500-30622500 GCF_052040795.2 Danio rerio | reverse complement strand
ATGGAGCAAAATGCGTGCAGACTAAATCTGCTGTAAATTCAAATTAGTAGAACAAAATGCTGCTATTAATTATTGCAATATGAATACAGTTTCACAAGATTCACAAGAAGTTTTCTAGGGGGTGTGCAGTATTTGTGTACAGAAATTGAATAATCACAAAACAGGCTTTTCTTACTTTCTGTCTTGTTTCTTGGCCAAATATCTAAAATTTTTTAGATCATGTAGAAATATTTCTTTTTGTTTATAACTTCAGAAAAAATGGGTTAAAATTAATAGTTTTTCCCTAAAACAGCTAGTGGGCTAAGTAAAATAATCTCATTTTTGCCTTAAAATGTAGATATTTGGACTAGAAACAAGATAAAAATTCTAATTGAGAGAACATTTATTTGTATAAATGGTATAAATTTTGTGTAAATACAGTAATTAAAATTGCGATGTGAATTCTCAAATGTGCACATTGCAATATCGATACCGAAACGATATTTAATGCAGCCCTAGATTGTACTGTCAAATCAAAATATGAAGTAAATAAAATACTGACTTGTGCAACATCAAACACAATGGCGCAAAACAGTAGTCATGAACATAGAGAAGATCTAAGCAGAAAATACTGTCTGAGCTTTTATTATGACATTGACATGAGTGCCCATATAGGGCACTCATAAGTGCCCTATAATACTCCACATGAATATTACCTAACGACAATATAACATAATATAAAGTAAATAGCATTGTGCTAGCAATGGTGATTAAATCTTATGATCACTTTGCTTATATCACAATAAAACAATTATTCTACTACTTTGTTCTCAAATTATCAATGTTAACAACATCAGTTTCACATAGCTATTTGTGTTATAAATGTGTATTAGGTTTCATTTTCTGCAGTCCAATCTAATCTAATTGAACATTTGAATTGGTTGTGCACTATTATATTGTGAATAAAAACAAATAGTCTTTATTTATAGTTTGAATTGTTTTATTTTTGTCATTTTGATGGGTTCTTTTTGATTTTTACTTTATTTCAGCTGCTGCACTATAAAAACTGAAAGCTTAAACTAATTAATTCAGCTTGTTACAACTACATGAATTAATTAGTTTCCACTTTATTTTAATTTAATTTATTGAGGTTTTCAGTAATAAATGATTTCAAAAAGATTCATTCATTTGGGTTAATTTCGTTTGATTCAATGAGACTTTTTGTGTGTGTGTGAGAAAAGGCTTTAAATGTTCTTATATGTGTTATTGCATCAAGGCACCCTTCTTGATGTATACAGATGCAGAGAAGAACAACAGCAAGCTTGTATTTACCACAAAAGCCTACTAGTACCAGCCACATTAGAGAACATTAAAACAACCCACCATTGTTAATCAGGATAGTTTGTTTTGATAGATACACTGGCTGGTTGTGCACTCACTCAAAATTATTTTGAATCATTTTAACTAAAACATTTTTTAAATGTATGCTGAACATTTTTTTTAAGTAGTCATACAGATAAATTCCTGAAGGACCAGAATATTCCAACAGATTCCAACAGTTTTTGTTATCTCATTCGCTTGAAGCTGCTGAGATGTTCTTGTTGTGTTGTTTTCATGACCTCTGCTGTTCCAGCAGACGGTCTAAAGAAAAGCGTCCCTGTGGTGCTGCTCTGGGATCAGTTATCTGTGTTGTTTAGCAGTGGTTTCACACAGAAGATGAAGAAATGTGAGCCTGTTTGCTTCCAGTCAGCTTCTGTAATGTATCCAGTGCTTCACTTCAGTCCTGGTCGATACTGAGCTGGTCTAGACTTCAGTTGTAGTGCCATTAAGTACAGGTCGAATTCCCACATACAACCAGCATGATTTCACCGCCCTCTTCACACGTCACCAAAGACACTGTAGGTGTTAAAGGTCAGTAAAGGACCAATCTTACATATCTGTGGGTTCAGAAATTCTTTGAATGGACTATATTTTCTGGCAAGTGCCAATAACAATGTTTGTCAATGAATTTATCATTTTAATTCAATTACTTGTGCTGATATGCAGATTAATGAAACAGTGAAAACCCCTTTATCTTTAAAATGTACTTTAATATAATATAATATAATATAATATAATATAATATAATATAATATAATATAATATAATATAATATAATATAATATAATATGGGGCGAAGCAGTGGCGCAGTAGGTAGTGCTGTCGCCTCACAGTTAGAAGGTCGCTGGTTCGAGCCTCGGCTCAGTTGGCGTTTCTGTGTGGAGTTTGCTCCAGGTGCTCCGGTTTCCCCCATAATCCAAAGACATGTGGTTCAGGTGTGTGTGTGTGTGTGTGTGTGTGTGTGTGTGTGTGTGTGTGTGTGTGTGTGTGTGTGTGTTTGTTTGTTTGCTTGTTTGTTTGTTTGTTTCCCAGAGATGGGTTTCCCTGATATATATATATATATATATATATATATATATATATATATATATATATATATATATATATATATATATATATATATATATATAGATAGATAGATAGATAGATAGATAGATAGATAGATTAAAACATTGCTATTGTGTTGACTATATATGAATAAATGTGTTTGAAAATGTTTTTATTTTTATTTTAAAGTTGAAAGATGTGTGAACAGTAACCTAAGGAATAAAACTAACTTTATTCTAAATTTGAAAATATAACATTATTTTTACTTGATCTAAGAATGTTTGATATAAATGAAACAATTCAATTCAATTCAATTCAGCTTTATTTGTATAGCGCTTTTACAATGTAGATTGTGTCAAAGCAGCTTCACATAAATGGTCATAGTAACTGGAACAGTGTGGTTCAGTAACTGGAACAGTGTGGTTCAGGTTTTAGTGTTTAAGTTCAGTTCAGTTCAGTTTAGCTCAGTTCAGTGTGATTTAATCATTACAAACAAAGCAAAGTAAGAAAAGCATTTTTTATTATTATTCATTTATTGTACCTCAATACCGTTAGACTGTCCAGAAAACCATCAAATAGTGCTATTCAAACTGTCTTGTGGAACTGTGTTTAAATCGCAATAATTATCTTAGAAAAAAAACAATATCAGATTTTTCCAATGTCATTTAGCCCTAATTCTAACCAAATAAACAAAACCAAGTAAATAAACTAATATAAATAAAAACAAAACATTTTATTTACAGTTTTAATTGTTTTAGATTTTTGTATTGTTTTATTTGTCATTTTAATGTGTGTTTATTATTTTATAATATATATTTTATTTAAATTAAATACAAATTTTCCAACCAGCTGAAATACAATGTTATATTATCATCTAAATTAAAACATTGCTGTTATGTTGACTATATATGAATAAATATGTCTAAAAATGTATTAATTTTTTATTTTAAAGTTGGAAGAAGTGTTATCAGTAACTTACAGAATAAACAAGGTTGAAATAAATTTCAAAAACAACATTTTAGGCCCTAAAAAGTCTTAAATTTACTGAAACATTGTGTTGTAGATCTTAATGTTCCTATGTCTGTGTAAAGCTACCTAATCAGGCCAACAAATATCCAATCAAACATTCCATGTCAATAAAAGTTTTAACAAAAGTTTATTTATTAACTTTATTTACCAATATGGCTTGATTATCTTCCTTACAATAACATTTTAATGTTAACTGGGCCATTAGAAGAAAAATCCTTAGCTTTTAGCCTTGTGTAAGTCTGAAATTTCATTCATAATGTTCTTAAAAAGGTCTTAAATTTGGCAAGATAAAACCTGCAGAAACCCTGAAAAAACAAACATTTATGCTTATTACAAAAAACAATTAACATTCAAACAATCATTAAAAAAATAATAATTTTTTGTTTTATAAGATTTTTTCATTACATTTTTACTTTGACACTTTGCTTGAGAGCTTCTTTAGCACCATACTTTTTTTGCTAATAATATTTTGGTGTTCACATTCAATCAGGCTTGGTGTGAACATGAACAGTATGCTTTGTGCGTGCTGTTGTTGATTGCGTAGCTGTGTATTCCCCAGATGGCCTCTTGTCTCACCCGCTCTCTCCTGCTGACTGATCCTCAGACTCTGAGCTGCAGTGGGACATTGGCAGGGTGGCACTGCCAGACTCTGCACTGGCACACACCCAGCCTGCGAACAACCATCTTCCAACCAAATCCGACCAAACCCATTTGTGATTTTGAGGGCACTTCTGTTCTTTTGTTTCTTGATATTTCTGTGGGATTTTTTGAGTGAGAAGGGAACTGTGAGGAGGAAACTGGATTAGCCCTACCCACAGCACCACCAGAGTGCTAATTATCAGTGTGGGGCTGCTAATCAGACAAAGCCCACTCTGTTGCACATAAACTCTCTTTCCCTCTCAGTGGGTGCGAGTGAGCGGGTGAATTATGTTTGGGGGTTGGTAGAGCTAGATTATGCATGGTGCTCGGTGAAATACAGGCCACACTGTGTGTTTGTGTGCGTTTCTGTGCTGATGTGGGGGTGGGAGAGATCAAATATTCATGGGTTTTGGCGCTACATTGATTGGTGGTGAATAAGTTTGGTTGTTTGAATGTAATGCACAGTATGTGACCGTTCACTGCTCATTTCGATAGAATATATGATAACAAAAACTTGCTTCTCAAACATTAGAAAGACCATTTGTATGTTAATCGTCCATTTGTCCATTTTTCTTTTCATTTCTGTGGTCTTTTCTTTTATTCCGTCTGTATTTTATCTTTCTGTCATTCTATCATCTATCCTTCTTTCCGTCTGCTGTTTTGTCCTTTGTTGATATTCTGTTTATCAGTATGTCGTTCCCTGTTCATTCTTCTTATTTTACATTCACTGTCAATCATTCAATTGGTTGATTGTTCTCTTTCCTTATATTGCTGTTTCTATCTATTTTATAGTCTTTTGTTGAAGGTTCTGTTGAATATTTTTTCATTCTCTTGGTAGTTCATCTTTTTTGTCATATTGTCTCTCATGTTTTACACTACCTGACAAAAGTCTTGTCGCCTATCCAAAATTTTGTAAAAACAAATTATAATGTGACTCCTAGCTAATCATTTGTTATCAGAAGTGGCTTATATGAATGGAAAGTCCTCTAGATTACGCTTTATCAAAATAAAATATGATCATGCCTTGATTTTTAATTATTTAAGTAGGACAGTAAGGTCTGACTTTGCTGAGACAAAAGTCTTGTCTCTTAACAGAAATAATGTACAGTATAGAATATAAGGTCATGGAGCAGTGGAAAAAGAATTAATATTTTGTATGACTCCCATAAGCTTGGAGGACTGCATCCGTACATCTCTGCAATGACTCAACGTATTAATAAAGTCATCTAGAATGGCTAAGAAAGCTGTCTTGCAGGACTCCTAGTTATCAAGTTATCAAGGTTCTTTGGATTCATCTTCAATGCCTCCTCCTTCATCTTACTCCAGACATGCTCAATAATGTTCATGTCTGGTCACTGGGCTGGCCAATCTTGGAGCACCTTGAACCTCTTGGCTTTCAGGAACTTTGATGTGGAGGCTGAAGTATGAAAATGAGTGAGTTTTTAATGTAACAGGCAGCACAAATGTCTTGATACCTCAGGCTGTTGATGTTGCCATTCACTCTGCAGATCTCTCATACGCCCCCATACTCAATGTAACCCCAAACCATGAATTTTCTTTCACCTAACTTGACTGATTATTGTGAGAATCTTAGGTCTATGTTCCAATAGGTCATCTGCTGTATTTGTGTTGATTGGGAAGCAGTTCAACAAGATGATTCATTGGAAAAATCTACCTTACGAAACTTTTTTAAATGATCAACTAAAAGTCAGATTACTATTTGTTGCTCTTACAACTGGGTTCGATGACAAGACTTTTGTCAGGTAGTGTGTTTGTTGGTTGTTCTCTTTCGCTCAGTCAGTTTTGTCTCTTCTTTTAGCCATTTGTTCTCTTTTGTTCCATCTATTGATTGTTATCGTTCTCTTGGTAATTCTATCATTGTACAGTCCTCTGTTCTCTTTCTTGTTATCTGTTAATTGTTCTTTTTTGTGTCTGTTGGTAGTTCTATCTATTTTGTCATTTTTTTCTCGTTTTTTTTTCGTTCTACAGTATGTTGATTGTTCCTTTCCATTCTGTTCTCAGTTCAGTCTTTTTTAGCCATTTGTTTTCTTTCTTTCCAGCTGTTGAGTGTTCGCTTTCCTTCTGTTGTCAGTTCTCTTTTCTTTTAGCTATTCTCATTTTTTCCAATCATTGATTGTTCTCTTTCATTTTGTTTTTAATTCTGTCTTTTTTAGTCATTGATTTCTCTTTTGTTCCATCTTTTCATTGTTGTATTTCATTCTCTTGTTACTTCTATCATTTTGTAGTCCTTTGTTCTTTTTCTTTTCGTCTGTTGAATGTTCTCTTTCATTCTGTTGTTAGTTTATCTTTTTCTCTTTTCATTCTATTTGTTGATTGTTCTTTGTCACTCAGTCAGTTCTATCTTTTCTTTTAGCCATCTTCTCCTTCTTTCCATCCGTTGATTGTTCTCTTTTGCTCTGTTGTAGGTTTTATCTGTCTTTTAGCCATTTGTTCTCTTTCGTTCCATCTGATTTAATTCTATTACTGTATAGTCTTTTCTATTTTTTTCCGTTGATTGTTTTCTTTCTAGTTCTATCTATTTGTCATGTTTTCTCTTTCATTATATTTGTTAATTATTCTTTTTTTAAATATTTTGTCAATTCAGTCTTTTTAACCATTTATTTTCTTTCTTTCCATCTATTGATTGTTCTCCTTCACTCTGTAGTATGTTCTATCTTTTCTTTTAGCCATTTATTTTCCTTTGTTTTAATCATTGATTGTTCTCTTTCATTCTGTTTTTAGTGCTATCTTCTTTAGTCATTTTTCCTCTTTGATTGTTCTTGTTCTCTTCTTTCTTTTTAATCCATTCTTCTCTTTCTTTCCATGTTTATGGTTCTTTTTTGGTCAGTTTTGTTCTATCTGTTGAGTGTTCTCTTTCATTATGTTTTTTTTTAATCTTTTTTGTTAATTGTTCTCTGTCCTTTTGTTAATTATATTTTTTCTTTTAGCCATTTGTTCTCTTTCGTTCTACCTGATTTAATTCTATTACTGCATAGTCCTCTGTTCTCTTTCTTTCCTTCCATTTATTGTTCTTTTTCGTTCTGTTTTTCGTTCTGTCTTTTTTGTCATGTTTTTCTCTTTCATTCTATTTGTTCATTGTTCTTTTTCACTCTGTTGTCAGTTCAGTCTTTTTAGCAATTTATTATCTTTCTTTACATCTGTTGAGTGTTCTCTTTCACTCTGATGCAAGTTCTATTTTTTCTTTTAGCCATTTATTCTCTCTCTTTCCAATCATTGATTGTTCGCTTTTTTATTTAGTTTTAGTTCTATCTTCTTTAGTCATTTTTTCCTCTTTCATTCCATATTTGATTGTTCTTGTTCTTTTCTATCTTTATATACTCCTTCAGTGTTTCCTATAGGATTTTTTTCCAGCTGTGGCATCAGACTCTGTTGGCCAATTTAAACAGATTTACCACTACATGTGGCGTTATGTCATTGACAAATGTCATGGGCGCAGTATTAAGTCGGGATCGCATCCCCTATTTTCGGTGCGATTTTAACCCGCTATTTAAAAAAACGACCGAATATTTTGAATAAGAAACTGTGATGTAGCCGTGGCAGGATGAATTTTGGTGTGGCGCCCCGCCACGGAAGAATGAATGTAGCGGAAACCATGCTCCTTTATTTTCTTTCTTTACATCTGTTTATTGTTCTTTTTTTGTCTGTTGTCTTTTTTGTCAAATGTTTCTGTTTTGTTTTATCTGTTGAATGTTCTCTTTCGTTATGTTGTTTATCTTTTCTGTATTTTTCCTCTTTCATTCTATTTGTTAATTGTTCTCGGTCACTTACTAAGTTCTATCTTTTCTTTTAGCCTTTTGTTCTTTTTCTTTCCATCCGATGATTGTTCTCTTTTGTTCTGTTCTCAGTTCAATATTTTTTAGCCATTTGTTCTCTTTCTCTCCTTCTGTTGAATGTTTTCTTTCGCTTGTATGTTTTAACTTTTTTTTAGCCGTTCTTTTTCTTTCCAATCATTGATTCTTTCAATGATTTTAATGAAGTCTTTCATTCTGTTTTTAGTAATATAGATCTATTTTAGTAATATTATTTTTTGTTCTATTTGTTGAATGTTCTCGTTTTCTTCCTTTTCATAGTTCTTTCTTCTCACTTTTCATTTGTTTATAGTTCTTTTTTGGTCTGATGTTACTTCTTTTTTGTCATTTTATTCCTCTTTGTTCTTTCTGTTGATTGTTCTTGGTTATGTGTAGTCAGGTCCATTTTTTTCAGGTCATTCTTTCATTCATTTCTCTTCCGTTGATTATTCTGTTGCTAGATATATATATTTTTTGTTGTGCCTATGATCTGTCTGTTATTTTTTCTCTTATGTTCTCTTTCTCACATTTTTTCCTTCTTTGATTGTCTGTTGTTCATCTGTATTTCATACTACTATAGGTCATTCTCTCATTTCTGTCTGATTCTATTTGCCTTTTGTTCTATTTGTTATTTGTTCTATCATTTAATCAGTTTTGTTCTCTGTCATTTCTTTAGTTTTTCCCTTTTTCAGTCTTTACAATTATTTTTTCTATTGCTCTGACTCATTCCATTGTTCCATCTATAATTTTACTCGTCTTTCACTCTGTCATTCTGTCTGTCTTCAATTCTGTTTGTCATCCTGTCTTTCCATCTGTTATTCTGTCTGTTTGTTCTGTTTTCCGTTCTGTCTGTCATTTGTTCTGCTTTCCCTTGTTTAGTTTTTTGCTATTTTGTCATTACATCTCTCATTCTGTCAGATATTCATCTAATTTTCATTGTATGTATTTGTTTGTTTGATCAAGTTTAATTTCTAATGAATTAAAGCTAACTACACAATCTTAATTTAATAGTAACACTTCCCAATTTACACATCTGATGTTTGTTAATATACTGTAGTAAAAACACTGCAGTATTTTTATTGTTCTGTTGAGAGATGCACATGTATGTGTCAATATTCTCCTGACATATGAACACAAAAGTTGAGCCTCTCCTTCTCGTTCACAGAGCATAGAGAAACATATCAGCTTCTCGCTCTCTGAATTATAGAGTCTCGGTCTCTTGTCCTCCCCCTGCTCATCTATTTTTAATTCTAATAGCATTTCCTGTGTCCCACCGCGGACCCCCCGATGGATCCCTTCAAATGTCACTCATATTACAAATAGAGAAAAGGGCTTATGTCATTTCTTTTTCATAATGTGGCCCGAAAAAGAAAAAAAGGGCTCACTCCTGCTAAGTAAGTATGTTCTTGCTTGTTGCTGGGGTTTTGAGACTAGCTGTCAAAAGTTTGTGTGATTTCTTTGCTCCTCTTGTGCATATCAAAGCCAGAGCATGCATTTATGTTAGAGTCAGCCTTCACAGGTTAATCAGCCGAGGGGTTTGCGTATCAGATGTGCGAGGCGGTGTTTGGCTTATCGCGCCGCAGTGCCGTTCACCGGTGTTCAGCTCCGCTCGGCTGTTATCAGATGTGGAAACTGCAGCAGCAGCAGTTGGGGGTGTTCCTCCCGCATACCTAAGCGCATCGCAGGCCAATCTAAATGGGAAGAGAGCATCCGCATGTGTCCCTTCCAACCTCCACACCATCCTTCCAACCCTAGCATTTTGTATCTGATTACTGTGGAACATTTTCCGTGCCCGGAGCTCCGGGACACTGATGGATAGACAGCGGGAGAGCAGAGACTCTCGTCTTTGAATCACGCTCCTTTCGTTTAGTTTTATTTATGAGCTCATGTCAAGCTCGTACTTCAGCGGTGAACTTGTGAGAATGGCCTGTTCGATATCTGCCATCTGAGTAAGCATGTTTGCCACTTAATGATACTAGAGTGGGATGATTTTTGTGGGGAGAATCAATTGATACACGTATCTATTTGTTTTCGCTTGATTTGAATTCAAATGATGTGGCACATTCTCTCCTCTGTGTTCTCGCCGCCTCTCTCTGCATTTCTCTTCCTCTCTCTATGGAGGGTGAAATGTTATAATTAGCTCTAGTGCTTAAAAGACCCTGTGAACTCATTTGCCGACTGCAGTTTCTTTCTTTTGTTGAGTAATTTCATGTTAGAATAGAAATTTTGGACCTTTTTCATACCCAGTTGCTATTTCTTTACATGGACATTTTCTTTTTAATATTGCTGGTCAGAGGCTGGTGGCTTTATATATAAATAAAGTACAATAATACATACATTTTACAGCATTTATGTATCGGTATATACATTGAAAATACACTTTTATTACCCAAAATGCATGCAGTTCAAAATATGTTTCTCTGTAGCTCAATTAAAAAGCTGGATAAATGCATTTGCAAAGATTAATATTATAAACTATTGATAAAATGGTTCAACCATTTTATATATTTAAATTGTACTATATTCCTTTGATGTTGAAGCTATTTTTTGCAACACAGGCTCACTGTGGATACAAATCCCTGTCTATATTTCTGGACAGAGTGAATTTCGTCTTCAAAATAAACGCTATGGGATGGTACGATGCCACCGATGGCTTCTGTTCCTTTTTGCGCTACTGCTCACTGCTTACCTCTATGTGGACAGCTTTTTCAGTGTTACCAGTTTTCCCAGTAGCTCGTACGTTGACCGGAGTTGACCTCAAAAATGGTTCTAGAAAGCGTGCTAAAATCACATGGCCGTGACGGCTTTTTTTTTCTAGATTGCTTTTAAAAACACTATCTGTTGGGTTTAGGAAAGGGGGTGGGTGGGTCAGTCGACTAAAGCTAGCCTGGTCGGTTGAAGTTTGTATTGCACTCTCTGGTGGATTTGCTCAAAAAGAGGATGCACGAGACACATTTGGGATCATCAGAAACTGTACACAGTGCCCTCTTGTGGATTTGCAAAAACAAAAACTGTGAGCAGACATACCTCTGGTTACGTTTTTCACTTTCCCCAGAAATGTAGACCTGGGTACATATCCGCAATGAACCTGGGTTTGTTTTTTATATAATGTTGAAAAGAGTTCCTGCTTTAAGACTGTAATTGGCTGTTTTCTTTGAGGAATAGAAGTTTTAAAAGAAGTTCTTTCATTTTAAATAGAAATGTCTTTGGTGTCACTTACTATCCACTTAATGCATAGTTTATTAATACATGCAGTCACTTACTTCAACTTACTTTCATTATCACGAGTCGGCACAGCACAATGAATTGCCAGTTAATAAATGTTATGAGGTCTTTTTACAATAAAAATCTTTGCGACTGATGACTGATTTTAAACAGTAGTGCATTTACACAAAATTCTGTGCCGTCCTTGTATCATATACTAATTTTTAGCTTATAAATAAAATAACTCAAAGCTAAAAGACAAAGACACTACCAAAGTGAACAAAATGCTGTAGTAGGTATTAGATTTCTTTTAAAATTAAATAGTATTAGAGATGCTCATTTCGATTAATTTTGCCAACCAACAACCGCCGCTAGTTAACCAAATACTAACCGTTAACTGGTCAAATTAATATGAATTTTTTATTTAATAATTTTTTTTTACATGTCTGTTTTGTGTTTGACACATTAAATATTGCATTTGAAAATACTGATTTATTTTAACATGAGAACAGCAGCATACAGAACATCTTCATGCACCTGCAGTGTTTCCAACAGCATAGGAAAACAGAATAAACTAAATAAAAAGAATAAAATAAATAGCCCTGCCCTAGATATTTTCACTTTAATTACAAATTGTGATTTTTTCTTCTGTTTAATAAAAATAGCAGATTATCTCAAATCAATCGCTCCACGGAAAATGCATTTAGTTAATTCTCTGCTGTAATTCTTACATCACAAACCTCTGTCAATAATTTTAATAGAAGTATTATTTTAAACATTATGTTTTGATAATCTGATTTTACCTTAGAACTTGTGTGCTTTTATTTTATCCATCTCACCCACGCTTCATGCGTGCGCTGCGCGTGATGTGAGACGATGACAAGGCACATATGTTGACTTTTTGTAAAATGTAGGCTGCTATAGCAAATGACAATTTTGTTGTTTACCTATGAAATTGCACTAATTTGCATACATGTTTTCTAAACTATAAAATGAAAGCCTCAGTTTGGTCCGGAGTTATAATTATGCAAAAATCCTAAAAATAAATAAAATGTAAAAAAAATTATATTTTATAAGAACTATTATTAACTGTAATTTTCCAAATGCAAATTTAAAAAAGTTGTTTTTTAGTTATACACTAAATCTTTGAAACTATAGTCTATTTGTTGTGTTTATGAGCGGTGCCAAAGTGTGCTCTGATAAAAAAATAAAAAAAAACTGATGCTCTGACTTGTGGCCAGCTTGTTTCCAAAGCAGTGCACATTTCAGAAAGTTATATTTTGCGGCTTATTTTTCTAATTGTGCAAATAAACGTGTTTATGACAGAGGCTATTAGCATCAGCCCTGATTTGGCATCAACTCACATGGGACAAAGTGTGACCAGCACTAATCTTCTTTAATTTTGCTTCTTTGGGAAAATATGTCTGTAGGCACCTGTGGTTGCACTTGTTACTGTCTTGTGAGTTAACAAATATGTGTTGCACGTTTATGCAGCCAAACTTAAAAACAAACAAAAAAACCCCCATTTTTTTAAATCACTTCATTGATACCATTTATTGGTTAAAAATGCATGCTTACGGTTAACGGTTAATTGACTATTATAAGCATCTCTAAGTAGTATGTTCTACATAATATGATATATGAAATGCAGACATATTTAATCTCCCATGCTGTAATTATCTAATGATCTACTAGCTTAATAAAAACTTCACTTCCTGTTAACAGCTCTTTTCCTATAGCCTATTATGATAGTAAACTGTTCATCAGAACACACTTCAGAATGTTGCTGGAAGTATTCAATATTCTGTGTTTTCTCGCTACTGTTTTAATAATGCAATGGATTTTGGCCTACTAAGCACACATACTGTTTTTCACCCACTGTATAGTTTGAAGGCAGGCATAATTGGGTGAAAGGTTGCTTTAATGAGGCTCACCTAGCACGGCTCACATGTTGATTGGTTAAAGCATGGTGTGTTGCAAGCGTAGCGTACTGCCATGGTGCTTATAGTGGTGTGATGCCCTCCTGATTCTTAATCAGCAATGGAGTGAAGCCTGTGCCAAATCCCAGCATGCCTCACCCAGGTCTCACACATCACTGAACATGACCTTGGGCCTCTGTTAAGTTCCTTCAGCCATTTTCCACCAGAGCCAGAGTTCTTGTTAGTAGCATGGTATATAATGAAGTGTTCAATGTGATACTATTTTTAAAATATATTTTTAAATATCACTACAGGGAAACAAGGTGGCTCAGTGGTTAGAACTGTCGCTTCACAGCAAGAAGATTGCTGGTTTGAATCCCGCATGGGCTAGTTCGCATTTCTATGTCGAGTTTGCATGTTCTCCCCATGTTCGTGGGTGATCCATTTTCCTCCACAATCCAAAGACATGCACTATAGGTGAATTGAATTAACTAAATTGGCCATGGTGTGTGTGTGTGTGTGAATGAGAGTGTATACGTAGGTGTTTCCCAGTATTAAATTACGACTGAAAGGGCATCCGCTGCGTAAAACATATGGCTGAATAATTGTTGGTTCAATCTGCTGTGGTGACCCCAGATAAATGATTAAACCAACGAAATATTCCTGAATACATATCACTACAACACTATTTTTCAAATGAAACGTTCATGTTTACTGTTGCTTAAAACTTATCAGTCATTTTAACGATGTAAATAAACACAAGTCAACACAGGAAACATCGCCACCTCTTTGCCTCATTGGTATCATTTTATCAACAACATCAAGAACAACCAGGAAAACAAAAACACCTGAAACTGAGTTGATGACTTGATTGCCAATTTTCAGCATCCATAATAAAATCCTTATTTTAGGACACGTAAAGTACCATGTCCTTCTGCTTGGGTTCAGAGATGCACATTGATATGGAACAGCCTGATGTGCAGAAAAGTCTTTCAGAGAGTGTTGTTATGGCGTAAATCAGGGCTCTCATGCTTTGGGGGCCATTGCAGAGAATGACAACCCATGCTAAAATATATCTCTATCTGTTGTTTGACCGTGCATTGCACACATACTCTGCAATCTGTCAATCGCCTCAAACTGATCGTTAATATCGCTGATGAAAATAACTAGCTGAGCATTGTCAGTTATTGACCATGACCATCTAGCTATAAGCAATAAACATTTTTCGCATTTTTTTGTTGATGAAATTAACACTGCATTTACTATCAGCTATGCAGGTAAGTCAGAGTTTCATCAAGCACTGAATGCAATGAAAACTGTAGCTCACCTGCATAGCTGATAGTAAATGCAGTGTTACTTTTATTAACAAAAACAATTTCGAAAAATGTTATGTGCTCATAACTAGACACAAACAAAAACTTCTTTGCTTTTTAGGCTGAAAACTATGAATGCACACACTCTAAAGCCTAGTTCACACTACAGGATTTTAAACCTCAGCAGATCGCTGTGCTGTTCACACTACATGACTTGACTTTGTGTCTTTTGATCTCTGTGGTGTTCACACTACGCAACACTCCGTGAACGATCCACAAGAGGGGGGTCACACACTACATGATCTGACAACATCTCATTCCCCATCAGCTCATTCAAGCTACCAAACCACAGCCAATGAAATTTTAAGGGAGGAGTCGTCAGAAAAAAGCTGAACACTATTGGCTGCTTGTGTGCTGATTACATCACTGACAGCTTTTCAAGCTTTGGAGAAAGCATTTAAAAACATCGTCAAATCAGCTGATTTATGAGCGGATTAATCACTCATCTGCAAGGTTTGAGTGGATAGATACACAGAGTTTTAAATTTTTGTAATTTTATAACTCTTTGAAATAAAACTAACATATTTATAACACCCTGCCGTTTTCTAACTATCAGTGTATTTCTTTCTGACATTGTTATTTTTTTTTATTACAAAACAGTAAAGAACTGAGCATTTCTGCCTTAAATTACCATATTGGTCAAAATGACTGCATGCATGTCTGATACTTTTCACTGTGACTTTAAATATGTGTGCATTTTCTTGCCTGGCAACTTCCTGCTAACATAAACTTTCTGATGGCAAAAACATCAATTTACTTCAGATATCTTTCAAAACAGCATATTGTGTGCTGTGAAATAGCTCCTGTTTGAAAGTGAAAATGAAAGCCAAGCCTTTAAGTGTTTTAGTATCTTAACTACATATTTATAGGCTGTATTACCAAAAAAATATTATATTTTTAGGGTAATGGTGTCATTAAATATGATGCCAGACATTCAAAGCTTAATTTTAATATCTCAATAATAGCTTTGAATGTAAATATGTTGTGACAATATGGCGTTTCATATGAGAACGATCAGAATGAGCAGTATGGTAATTCTAATAGTTACAGAATTCTAGTTCCACTGTTAATATAGCCTACTCTCATGTCTGTGCTAACGCAGAATTAAGCGAGTGCACTGATGCCCATTCTGACCAATCACAGATGTTTCTGCTGAGCTCCTGAACACACAGCCATTCAGCTCATGCTGATATGCTCTCTCATTGGCTGTAGCTCGTCACTACATCTGACCACACGTGGGGTTGAGTCGGCCGACTGCTCTGGAATATTTAGCATGCTGAATGTTGGATTTCCGTCTGCGAGGTGTCGGCGATGCGTCAGCGAGCCTCGTTGATGCGTTGCTCAGTAGTTCACACATAAAGAGCGACGAGCGCCGAGCACCCGCAGATTTCTTCCCGATCACAGCCCGATCTGTCGGCGAGCTCGTTAACTTCCAAATCGGGCTCAAATCAGGCTTAAAATCCTCTAGTGTGAACTAGGCATAATCCGCTCATCTAATCAATGAACAGTACATTATTGTTGACAAAAGAAGACAACTAGGTGGATTATGTAATATTTTTGATGACAGTTGGAGGCTGGAGGAAGGAGCCATGAGAAGAGGCCAAAGCTACAAACCATAGCAATATGCACATTTGCAATATTTGGATATTTTGCACAGTCCAACTTGGCATGCTGATTAGAAATACAGCCTATGAATAAGACCAATAAATTTCTTTCAGTTTTTTATTAACAGACTTGCTTTTCTGAGGGTGACATTCATTTTTGTGGCTGCCGGTCCAGCATCACAGAACTGCAATTGAGTAAAAGAATGCAGGTGCTTTGACAGAACACAAACTGCCTCTCACTGATTGTCTCCTCCATCTTCTTCTAACTTTGTGTAAACAGTGAATTGTGTCTCCTCTTCATGAGCTGTTCATTCATCACAGCTGCAGTTTAATTAATGTCATTTCTCTACTTGGAGATGATGAAGCCTTTCTTTCATCTTTGCATGTGACTGTTTGTGTTGTTTCTTCTCGAGTTTATACAAAATGGATATTTTTATCCAGGCACCTTTGATTTGATTATTTGGCTGTTGCATTGTCTTTTCATTTGGTATCTAAAG
This sequence comes from Danio rerio, assembly GCF_052040795.2. Taxonomy (NCBI): domain Eukaryota; kingdom Metazoa; phylum Chordata; class Actinopteri; order Cypriniformes; family Danionidae; genus Danio; species Danio rerio. Next base: position 30,606,020 of record NC_141033.1, on the reverse strand, counting down.
ATTTGATCACATACAGTTGAAGTCAAAATTATTAGTCCCCCTGAATTATTTCCTTAATTTCTGTTTAACGGAGAGAAGATTTTTTTCAACACATTTCTAAACATAATAGTTTTAATAACTCATTTCTAATAACGAATTTATTTAATCTTTGCCATGATGACAGTAAATAATGTTTTACTAGATATTTTTCAAGACACTTCTATACAACTTAAGGTGACATTTAAAGGCTTAACTAGGTTAATTAGGCTAACTGGGCAGGTTAGGGTAATTATGTAGATTGTTGTATAACGATGGTTTCTTCTTTAGACTATCGGAAACAAAAATAGCTTTAAGGGGCTAATAATTTTGTCCTTAAAATGGTGTTTAAAAAAAATTAAAAACTGCTTTTATTCTAGTCAAAATTATTCAAATAAGATTTTCTCCAGAAGAAAAAACATTATCAGACATACTGTGAAAATGTCCTGAATCTGTTAAACATCATTTTGGAAATAGTTAAAAAAGAAAAAGAAAAATCGAATAAGGGGGCTAATAATTCTGACTTCAACTGTATGTTGTTGTTTAGTGATGAGTGGGGTATTAAGAAACCAAATTACTAAGATGTTCATGTGTGAAATTTCCTCAAAGGAATAGTTAGCCCACAAATTAAAATTGCTCCATTATTTACTTGCCCTCCAGCCATCCTTTTCTTCTGTCAGGCAAACATAGTGGAAGTAGTTTTAAAGTTTGTTCTATATAAATGTATTCTAAATGAACTTTCATAAAACTAACCCATACTCTTCCAAGGGTTTAACATAGCATAACGGTTTGATGTTTTTGTAACTCAAATCACTGACTTTCAGCAGCTGCCCGAAAGCATGTTCTTGACAACGTCTTGGCTGACCTCTGACAACGTATGACGTGACTTAAGACTTTTTCATAGCAGCTTTGGCATTTCTGTTTTACAAAAATTACTAATATTTTGTTACAAAACACATCATTCTGCTTAATAAGATATGTGTTAACCACCTGGTGGTGTATGGGTTAATTTTAGGTTGGATTTATGTCCTTTTTTTGGGGAAGTTTCTAAAAGATTAAGCAGTACTTGATTATTACATGACAGCATAGACAAGGCAGGATAACATTACTAAATTATGAAGTAATTTTCATTTTTAGGTGAAATATATTTTTAAGGGAATTTCAGATAAGAGTGTTATTTGATCACACAATGAGTTACAAGTTGGTTGCTGTAATTTCATATGTTGTTATTCAGAAAGCTGTTTTTTTTAAATATAACCAATTTCAACATATCGTAACAATTGAACAGTAGTTTATGGTAATAATTTAATTTTGTTTGCAATACTCTTGTATTACTAAGGCAATCATGCATTGTATCAACATTCCAGAGCTCTATGATCAGCCCCACTGTGGAAAATGAAATCATATTCATGCTGACAGGCCCAGATCCACACAGAATGTAAAGGTTAAGCAAAGAGAACCGTTTAGCTCAATAGTGTAAGAAAGAAAGAAAACTGTTCTAAGCAGACAGCTGCTAAACAAAGAGTGAATAAATATCAGTAGGTATTTGGAGTGTGGAATAAAACCCAGTGTAAGCGAGACTGAAAAAACAGTCCTGCACAGATCTCTAGGCTGTAGGTCTGGGTTTATATGGCAGAGCTTCTGGCTCCAGACTCGGACAGCAGTCCACCTGTTAATGACCTGTGCTTTGGGTCCACAAAGTTGTGATTGCATCCTGTTTTTTGTTCACTCCGACATGAAAAATCTGTCACAATTTCTTTTAAAACTGTATCAATTTCTTTCTTCTGCTGAGCATTAATCGAGATATTTAAAGAGGTTGAGTAAACAAATAGCTCATGGTCCTCTTTTTTTCTCATGTTTTATTTATTGGGAACCAACTACCATTTGGTTGCTTACAGGCAATAAAATATCTTCTTTCATGTTTAGAAAAGTCAAGAAACATATACAAGTTTGTAACAAATGATTACAAACATTTTTATGTTACAAATTCTGATATTTATTCCTACATTTTCTCTATGCTCAGAAACCTTCTAAAACGAGGAAGAAATAACTTTGATCTTTAAAAACACAAATGATTTTTAAAATGAAAATGTATCTATTTATTGTCATTGTTAATGTTTAAATTATATTTAATGAAAACGTTTATTAGCCATAGACGTAACTACACTTTTGTTGGATACAAAAGGAAGCATAAAGCTTAAAATTTTTTCTCTCATTTGCTCAATGAAGTTATCACAACACTGAAACAACTGACAGGTCTCATACTCAAGGCTCATCACATTCAGTTCCAAAATTTGTTTTAAACCGCCAGAGTAGTTGTTGGCCACCAGAGACAGATGCTTAGAGGTGCTGCGGGTGTGTGTACACTCATACACAAACAATGTGCTCACATTTTAGACATGTGAAGTGAAACAATGTGGTGAAGAGCTTAGCATACAGTGTGTAACTGATTTAGGAGTTTACTTAATCAGGTGTTGTACATCATTACTGTTGACTTGGAGAGTACATAATAACATCTTGACATCTGGCAGTTCAAATGGCAGAATATCAGGAAATAATCCATTTAGGTTTATTATTTTAAGACTCAAGGGTACATTGATTTTTCTGATTACTCATATGTTTATTGCTATATCATGCATTTATTGTGTGCATGAGTGTTTAAGTTGTCATCTCCTGTTGTTTGCAGGTCAGTTCCAGTAAGGCAGCTGGCAGCGCTCAGGCCAGCTCTGCCGGAGGGGCTGTGGCAGGTGCTACGGGCACAGGAAGTGCTGCTCCAGCACAGGGAGATCTGGACCTGTTCAGCGAAACCAGCGGGAACAGCAAAGCTGAGGACTCTGCCAAGAAACCTCTCTCCAAGGACTCTATTCTCTCCCTGTATGGCTCCAGCACCGTCCCACAACAGCCTGCACAAGGTACATGCATCCCCCAGAGTCCCAATTTCTTATTCCTCAGAGAAGGACCATTCTGAGCGGGAGAATGCAGATCTATAAATGGAGCTATGCGTCCAGAGTCCATTTCTAATGGTGCATTGGGAGTATGTGCGTGTGTGTGCGTTTGAGAAAGAGAGAAAGCAAGAGAGGTTCTTGAGAAGCACTGCTTTAATGGGGGTATCAATAATTCAAGCACTGCGTGTCTCAGCACTCTGATACTGCTGAACGTGGTTTAAAGCTGCCCGCTTCGCCTGCCCTGCTCTTCAAAGAGGACATTTCCCAAAATCTCACATGCTCCAAATGAAGGCCCTGCCAATTCTCCACCATCAGGACGCTTTAGATGCCCCCCTCTTTCATCCTGCACACCTCTTCTGTCTCAAAGATCCATTTCCTCTGGGCTGGGGGCGAGGAACTGCACACATTAGTGCAGATATTGATTGCTTTCTGCTGTCTGTGATGCTTTGTGTGTCTGTGAGCTCTGTTCTGCTTCTGTTTTTGTCTCTTTGAACTTATTGAACATGTCGTTGTGTTTATATCTGCTTATTTTTGTATCTTTGTGCGTTTCTGCTCCACAGCAACAGCAATGTTCATGGGTCCGTCTCAGATGCAGTTTCCTGCCCAGCCACAAGGGAACTTCCAGGCCTTTCCAGGGATGGGAGGAGCAATGCCGCCCACTACCATGATGGGGGCAGTCATGGGCCAGGGTGGCGCTATGATGGGCCAGAATACGGGCATGATGGTTGGCATGACGATGCCTAATGGTTTCATGGGAAACGCACAGCCAGGGGTGATGGGCTTGGCTCCAGGCATGATGGGACCTCAGGGCATGGTGCCCCCTCAAAACATGTATGCCATGCAGCCAGGTCAGCAAGGACAGTGGAATATGGCACAGGTATGTTTTAAGTGGAATTATGCCTGTCAATGGTGCTTTAAGCAGTTTACTAGATATGAATACTCCTACAGTGATCTGGTAAATAGCCAGCATTTGTAAGAGATTGTGGCCTGCGCTTTAGAAACATACTATGCTTATGTTATAAGCCTGTCCTTTACAGAAAAAAACACATACATTTGACATGGGCAATAGCATGTTAAAATCACATGTGAAAATTGGGACTCTTTTTTTTTGTTTTGTTTACCTTTTGATCTTTTCATATATTTTCTAAATATTTTACATGTAATTTTAACATGATTGCACATCAGTGATGTGCAGTGAGGACCCTCTTTCAGGGTCATATTTACAAATACATATTTACAAATACATGCACTCAATATATTTGCCAACTGCCGATTGTTTCATATATCATATTAGCATTCTTTGTATACACATGGCAGGTACCTATTGGGCCAAGGAAGAATGTAAAATGTATAGCGATTGAATATGCCTCCCAAAAACACCAGGTTGGATGCTACAGACAGCCTGTAACAAGCGACACAGCTTCACGGCGGATGCGTGCTCTCCCTCACACTTACAGTACTCACAAACATACACGCATGTAAATGAAGTCTTGAAATGGCTTGAATTACTTTGAAATTATCTTCTGTACCGTCTTTTGAAGCAATGCCTTTAGCTTAGGCATTGGTCGTCCATTATTTATTCACGCTTTGCTTAAAAAAAGTCAAATTTTGAGAAATGTTTTAGCTGATATCCAAGATTTTTGCAGTTAGTCAGAGCATAACATAAAATAACGGACTCCTATTGAATTTTACTACGTGGAAGAAGAGCCCCCACTGAACAAGAATAACCGTGAGCTCACGCGCACCCTCTTCATTGCAGCAGAGCTACTGCCTGCCTCACCTTATCTTTTCAGTGTGGCTTTATGTTAGATCCTAACACAAATTAAGTGATTGCAGGCTCTTAGCCAGCCTTTTGAAAGGGGTGGTTCTTTTGTTTTTGTTTTTAAAACGTAGACCTTTTTTACAGTTATTCACCTCATTTTCTAATCAATTATGCATTTTAGCTACATTTTAAGAACTAATCTTTGCTGGATCAGCTTGTGGGATGGTGATCATAACCACACTTTTTTGATTAACTGTTTCTTACTACTACAAATTGCTTACCATTATATCTTACTACAAAGTATTTATTTACAAATTTTGAATTGAAATTGTAAACTAATCCTGTTTTATTAATATTGTAATGAGATTAACACTTAAAAAATGGCTAAAGAAATGTTAAAAAAAAACGTATTTTATTCATTACAAATGTATTGTCAATCATTTTAAAAAATAGGAGTCTGGTAAAATTAGTTTTAAAATAAAAACTGTAGCTTATTGGCAAATAAAAAGTCATTTAATTTTCCTCAGTCAGAATTTGGCCACTTAAATAATTAAAAATTAAATTTGTCTCAAAGCCTTCTTCTATCTATAATGTACACAATTTATGATGGCATACTGTCAAAAATGGAGTAAATGAGCTCATATAGGGGTTAAATTCTGAGTGAGGACATCCAACTAAAATGTCTGCAATGTATAAAAACATTTTATTTTAACATTAAATCGCAGCATACATTCATTCAGTAAGTAAAAGTTATGCACTCAACTAAGTGTGCTGGGGATATCGCAATCTGACGCTAGGCAGAGCTCAGTGCTGCCTCAGCTCGCTTCCTACGCTATAACTGAATAGATAATACATAAAAACACAGCGATTTTGATCATAAGTAAGATTGAAATTGCCTTTATAGCACATATCAGTGGAGAAATATTGATTTTATCATTAATATACATCTCATGATGATGGGTGAGGCCTCCTGACCGCACGTTCCTGTTGCACATGTGAAGCTTGTGAGTTTTTTGTTTGTAAAGATCGGCTACATTTCTGCTTTGCTGACAGTACAATAGTTTATTTAATGTTTGATCTTGTTATACATTTTAATATAATATTTGATTATGTAGTTTTAAAAGATAAGTAAAGGATTTTTTTAGTTGATATTATTTTCATCCTTGATGATAAGAAATTTTACTTGTGTGGCAAATCAGCCAAATAGAGTGATTTATGAAAGATCTGGCTGTATTAAAAAAGGTTCAATCACTGGAATAAATTACATTTTAAAAGCAATTCTTTTAATTTGACTAACATTGCATCATATTAGAGTTTTTCACTCTGTATTTTTAATTTTATTGCTTTTTTTATATGAAGTATTATAAAGACCAGGATCTGGATAAACGCAACATTAAATGTACTGTGGTGAAATGAGCCAGCAGTAGCAGATTGGTTCAGTAGCATCATTGTAGATGGCATCTAGTTAGCTACATTGCAAAAAGGAAAGCTGATCATTCTGGCAGCTACAGAAAGCCATTGTGGATTAAGCATTCAGAGAGCTGGCAGGTGTAATCATATCATGAGATAAACAGATGCAAAAAAATGGGGCAGGTGAATAAAGTGAACATGAAAAATGTCATAATTAAATAGCATTGATGACAGTTCCCGAGTCACAAAACCTGAGGTCAAGAACTCCAGCTTAGGTTCGTAATGTTCCTGTGGGGAATGTATTTTTACCCAAGCCTTTCAGAATCTGAGTCATTGATATAAAAGTAGACGTACATCATCGGTGCAGCTCACTGGCTGCACTGGATCAGCATCTGCTTTTTATAGAGAGAACATCTATATCTGAAGCTATTACCATTCATCACATCCCATTCCCACAATGCATCTTCCTTTCATTCAGATCAGATACTTCACATTTCTGAAAGCGTTTTGCGTAGAGAACGAGGTTGTCACTTTCGGTCTCCCTCTGTCACTCTCGGCATATAATCAGAGACTCATAATAAGGGTTTTTAAAATCCTCATCTAATCTGCTGTCACCTCCCATCTGCATGTGGTCCATTATAGACGAGGGCTCGGCGACTCTCACCTCTCAACTTTTATCATCTCCCTGGTGCCCGTGACCCCCTGTGTATGAGGCTGAAAGCGAAGGGAGTCCGAGATTTGAGCCTCCGCGAGGTTAATTACACATCATAAATCAATACAGCAAGCTTTACACTCGCACAGCTTTAATTAAACCCCCCCACACAATGCAAACGTGTGTGTGTGTGTGTGTGTGTGTGTGTGTGTGTGTGTGTGTGTGTGTGTGTGAGTATTTTGAGAGACCGGCTGAGGAAAGGAATGCCTTTGCTCAGTGGTTTTTTGGAGTAAGGGTAATTTGCTGCTCAGTTCCTGGGAGAAGTGTGTTTCTTTGGAGAGGGATATGTTTTTGTTCATTATCCAACATCTTCTCCTTTTTCAAGGAGGTCTGAGGACAGCCCAGTATAGTACTACAAGTACACCATTGTGTTTATTTCTTCAAAAAGCATCAAAGCACCTGCCAGTAACTCTCCAGAAGAGTTTGGGGATATGGCTATTGTGCTCGGCCAGTGGCAGGTCATATGTTTTTGTCCATTACCCAACGTCTTCTCCATTTTCAAGGAGGTCTGAGGACAGCCAATGCACTGGGAGTAGAAGAATGATTAGCTTTGATTATTCACTCCCCTGAATAGCTGAGTACTGTTCTTGGAGTATTTACAAACACACACTCACACACCCACTTGTGCTCTCTCGACACACTTATTTGTCCATGCGTAGGCAGAATTGCGTTGAGGAGGAAGCAGGTGTAATTACGAGATTGGCCAAATTTGTCCTGCTGTGCATTTGAGCACAAAATGAAGTCGAGGTCCACAGTAGATCCTCCAGAGGATTTTGGAAGGAATTTTTTTTCTTCATCTTCTTCGTCTTTTTTTATTCCTCTGACTGTCTCACTAGTCATACACTCCATGGCCTAAAGCGGTTTAGTCACCTTGTGAGACATCAGAGCACTCCAGGAGTTCACAGTGATGGATAACCTCCCTCACTGCCTCAGGAACAGGTTTAGTGCTGTGGAATTAAACACGGAATGGGAGGCCGATGAATTATGTTTGTATTTTAAGGTTTTATGGGGAAAGGCTAGTGCTACAGTTTCTGGATACTTGAAATAGCATTTTTTAAAATCATTTTTGTGGCATATTATTATGTCTTTTATGGCTGTGAGATTCTAAAACTGCCCCATTAGCTTGTTTAAATATTACATTCCCTGTAGTGAATGCAGAAATATTTTAAATCAACATATTTGAACGATTTGTGGTACTCACAGATGTCATGTGTTATCAGAATTGAAGGTTGTGAAACCATGATGCTTTTTTCAAGATTCTGAATAGAGCTTTTGGTTGAAATATGAATCTTAACTAACACTTTTCTCTCTTTGTTTTTGGAAATAGGCTCATTTTACAAGACCCCTGGAGTTACTGTTGAATTTGACCAATTTTTAATCCATTTAGCCAATCTCTTGGTGTGGCGGGAACACAATTAACTTAGCTTAACATAAATCATTGAATCCGATGAGACCAGCATCTTGCTTTAATATCACCAAAGAGTTTTGATAGTATTATCAAAACTACCTTTTAGGGGGCTTTTACACTTGGTTCAATTTAATTGCCTGGTCTGAACCCATGTTCAATTGTGTGTCCCCTTGCCACCTTCTCGGCTGGTTTGGGTTCACATTGTCTTTTTTCCATCTGATTTGAGGTACACTTGCATCATTAAGCAAGAAAGGTATAAACGAAGGTCGGAGCCAGCTCCAAGTGGGTGGGACATGAGCTCCAAGTGGCATTTTGGAGGTCTCCAGGCTGCAGCGATACTTACTTGCATTGAGCTGCTGTTGTGTTTACAGCTGTTGCTAGGTCACTAAAGCCAATGTGCCAAAATGGAAAGACTTATGCACATCGTGATCCTTCTAATTTTACTCAGGGAAGCCATTTCTCATGCAATCGACGTGAGACTCAAAAAATCATCAGTATTCTCATGCCAAAATTCCACTTTCTCACACATGGCACAATAACTGTTCATACCCATACATTTTGGGGACAGGTGAGAAATTCTCGCTCCAAGCTAAAACCAAAAGTTGGCTGCGCTGTTTTTCTGAATCTGTTGGTTTCAGTAACATACAGACAGTGACTTGGGTCTATCTGCTGCAAAAATATTGAAAACGTTCAGAACATAGCAAGATGTCTGCAGAAGTTGTGTTTGGAGGAGACAAGCAGACATTATCACTGTGTTTGCACTGGGTCAGTCCCGCTTGTCACCAAGGTAACATTAAGTGATACACAGACATATGTACACAGACACAAATGAACATTATGAAATCTAAAGTTTGTTGTACAGTTTGAGGCTCACTTCCATTATTTAGTATGATTGCATTCACATCAGAAGTGAATCGGACCAGTGTTCACGCGAACTGTACCTCAGATCACCTCTTTCAGGAGGACTTGGGCATAGTTTGTGGGTGCGCGCCCGAGTTCAGAAGACATCGGCTGTTTCTCAATATGCGTTCTTACATCAATATGTTCCTTGTGTTCTTGTGTAACTTCATCATCAACCACCAAAATGACGTTCCAAAACTCAAGACAGCAAGAAGTTCAGCACAGTATTTTCCCTAGAAGTCCCAGAAGTCATTACTTACTGAATAAGGGAGGTCGGAAACGCAGCATTTTATACTTGTTTTTATTAAATTTCAGAAATATAACTTATTTATCTCAGGAGTTTCCCTAAACGAGACATTGAAAGCACTATAAAAATCTTTATAAAGGCATAAACACATTAAGGGTGTTTATTTGCTGAAATTCGTATTAAAATCAGTTTTATTTGTGTTGTGCAATGTATATTTAAGGTTTTTGTGCAAGTTATATGTATATATTAAAATGGGGAAAAACAGTAAATCGTTGTATAAATGCTGTAGTGTTTAAATAATTTCCCGTTAAAAATACATGAAGGTCATGTGACCATCAGAAAGAAAGCAGCATATAATTTCTCACAGGACGCGTTCTGTGTTCTTGCGGTTTTCTGAGTTCATTTATCCAAGGTAATCTGGCAAGAATGGTCTCTATGAGAATGCAAGTCGGTTCTCTGAGTTCTTGGAAGTGAAATGAAGCCCTTGTTCACACTAGCTAAATGTACCATACTTTGACGTCAAACGAACCTGGGTGCGGACCAAAAATGCAAGCATGAAAGCACCCTTAAATTTTCTGAGTTAGATAATGGCCTAATTCAATTGAATGATTTATGCTAAGCTAAACCAAAAGTGCTATAGCCAGACCCATAGATCGGCTGAATGTATACTAAAAAAGTCAAACTTAGCTGATTAACTATTAAAATTAACCTATTTCTAATTAATACTTGTTTTATCTAATTAATACTAGTTTTCCTGTGACAAATGTTTTTTTCCTGTCAGTTTTGATCATCCTTGCTCAGTCAAAAAAATTCACTCCCTAAATTATGAAGCAGTAGCATTGATAGTCTAAAAAAAACATCAGTCCTAATTTAGCTTACTAAGTATGCCTTACTCTTTATTTATTAAGCAAGCTGTGTTGTTCTGCTGGATCTTTAGTCTTTTAAATGTAAATACGCCTTTTTTTTTTTTGATTGGCTAACCTCTGTGTGCTGACACACTTCAGCGTTTTCACTCAACAGATTAGCCTGAGCTGCTGAATAGTGAATAAGCAGTTAAATAAACATTAGCATAACATTGTATAAACATTATGTAAACACCAACCCTTTAGTTAACTAACAAGGTTGTCTTTGTTTCAGCTACTGTTTTTTTAAAGAGCTGCTGCAGGGGATGAATTTGAGAGACTTCACCAAGACGTTTTTAGCATGCCGATAGTGGATTAGTTGGCTGTTAAACTGTCAAGCAAGGCAAAATCACGTCTCTACAGCCGTCAAATCACCACCTGCGTCACAAATCCACCACATTCAACAATATCTTTCAAGAAAATTACTCTTGAACTTTTTGAACCGATTATGTGCTGTGAACATTGTTCCCGTTGCCTTTTACATTATTCTTCGAACAGACTATTTTGTGTAATAAAAATGGTCATTCATTTTACCCTCCGTACATGCCAGACAACCCACTGACCGGTCAATTATGTAGTTTTTGGTCACTGATTGTCAGCACAGTGTTTCAAACTCTTATTTCATAGATAGAACAGCCCTGTTTTTTCATTATACATGCCTTTTCACAGCTGGACAAAGATTGCCTACATTTACTTCCCAGAATTCAAGTTAATAATGAAAAATAGGGAGCTGCTTATTTGAAACCATTAGTTTCTGCTCTCTCTGCTGGCTATGAGCTGTAGAGACAGCGGTATAAATCAGACAGACATGTCTTATAGGACACCCCACAGCCACAAACCGCACACTACTCGATTCTCTGGTGAAAATGGTAGAGGTGTAGAAATAAAAAGTGTGTGTAGACGAAGAGAAGTAAGACGGGTGAGAAAGTTTAAAGATCAGAAAAGTGTTAACCTGGAAAAAAAAAGGTGAAATAGGAACATTGGAGGGAAAGGCCATTCACGGGTGAAATAGCAGCTCGCATCTTTGGTTTATTGTGTAAAAACGCCACTTTTGTTTTTCATGCTTCTGCCGACACTGCTAAAAGCAAGTGTATTGCTCTTTTTAGTGCCAAAAGCTCTGTTTAAAATCTAGCGATCTTCATTGAGAGCATCCTGAAAGCGAAGTAAACTTGCAAGTAAACAATTTGAAGTTGTATGCACTCCAATTATAGTGGATTTTATTTTTTATTTCAGAATAGTTTTATGTTTGCATTTTAGCCAACTACAGCTGCAGTAATTGAAGCATTCAATTGCAGAGTACAAACAATATTAACCCTTTATACTGTAGGCCACATTTAAGTACTTGTATAAATGATGTTAAGATGCATGGTTCTTCATCTGCTTAAGCCTTAACTTATATTAATGTATTGTTATTATTTAATATTGAATTATTGTTCAATATTAAGATTATTTTAATTTCCCAGTTTTTTATGTGTTGTGTAAGAGTTTAGCATACATGGCATTGTTAGCGTATGATTCATTTACTTTGATTCAGCTAGGATGCTTTTAATTGATTTAAAGTAAAAGGATGTTTCTAATGTTACAAAATATTAGTACTGTCGCCTCACAGCAAAAAGGTCACTGAGTCCCGGCTGTGCCAGTTGGCCTTTCAATGTGGAGTTTGCATGTTCTCCCTGTGTTTGCATGGGCTCGAGTTCCCCCCGCAGTCCGGAGACATGTGGTACAGGTGAATTGAATAAACTAAATTGGCCATAGTGAATGTGTGCGAATGAGTGTGTTTGGAATATTCCCAGTACTAGATTGCTGCTGAAACGGCATTCGCTGTGTAAAACATAAGCTAGATAAGTTGGCGGTTCATTCCTCTGTAGCAAGCCCTGACAAATAAACGGACTAAGCTGAAGGAAAATTAATGAATGAATAAATGAATATAGAAAATGCCTGAATGGTTGCTTCACAGCAGGAAGGTCTCCGGTTCTGTGCAGAGTTTGCATGTTCTGCACATCATATTCATGTTTGTGTGGGTTTCCACTAGGTCCTCTAGTATATACATTCAGTATAGTAAAGTAAAAACTATTAACTAACAAACTAATAAACTTTCAACCTTTTCCATACCTTGTCTGCAAAATTATAATTTATTAGTTTCCTTGTCTGCTTTACTGAGCTTGCTGTTTGCAAAGGATATCAATCATTTTGGTTTACAATTTGGTTAAAGGGTGTCACGGTGGCACAGTGTGTAGCATGATTGCCTCACAGCAAGAAGGTCAATGGTTCGAGCCTTGGCTGGCTCAGTTGGCGTTTCTGTGTGAAGTCTGCATGTTCTCCCCATGTATGCGTGGGTTTCCTCTGGGTGCTCCGGTTTCCCCCACAAGTCCAAAGACATGTGGTATAGGTGAATTGGTGAGGCTAAATTGTCCGTAGTGCATGTGTGTGAATGAATGAGTGTGTATGGATCTTTCCCAGTGATGGGTTGCAGCTGGCAGGGCATCCGCTGCGTAAAACATATGCTGGATAAGTTGGTGGTTCATTCTGTTGTGGCGACCCCAGATTAATAAAGGGACTAAGCTAAAAAGAAATTGAATGAATGAATTTGGATGAATTCTTTTTCATAGAGAACCTTAAAGTGATACTTCACACAAAATTGAATATTCTGCCATAATTTACTCACTTTTCACTTACTGTTTCTTCTGTTGAAGAATAGTTTCTGAAAAATGCTGGTAGCTGACATCCATTAACTTCCATAGTAATTTTTTTTTCCAGCAATCAGCTTTCTTTAAAATATTTTCTTTTGTGTTCGACAGAAGTATTTCATGAAGGTTGAACTCCAGATGAGGGAGAATAAATTGGGCCATTTCCATTTTTGGGCAAACTATCCCTTAAGGGTGCACTTTTGACCAATGAGGGCAGCTGTATAAGACCCTCTTTTAAAATGCTGCGTTGTGAAAACATTTTGTTTTAGAACAAAGCAAACAATCTACATGTTTAACCTCCAGGGGTCGAAGACTGCGTATACGCGATTTGAGGCGTCTTCTCCTGATAATGCTTAAAAAAAGCTTAAATTACACTTTCAGATTTGATCGTACAGATAAGATCAATACATCAATCGAATCTGTTTGGTGTCTTCTTTTTTGTGTACACTCACAATAACAACAAAAGTGTGTGATTTTGCAAAATTAGAAAAACATACAGTGTAGGCATTCTTTCTTTTCTATCTCCACGAACTGTTTAGAAACGCATCAGCAAAATGCACTGAAACTCCGCGAAAACAAAACACACAGACATGAGACATGTATCTTTAGAAAGCTTGAAGTGTCTACTTTTAAATGCAAAATTATTGTTTGATAAAATAATCAGTATGAAACCAACACAATGTCTAGTTGCTCAGTCTGATCTCATTAGTTTTAATGTGACCATGCCCACAAGTCCACGCGCTGCTTGAATAAAGTAATACATGATAGAGAGACATACCTGCATAAAGCTTGGAAGGTGAACTTTCCGACACATTTTAAAAACAATACATGAGAGAGCATGCTAGGAAGGTTGTTTCATTTTTATTCCCAGGTTAAATTGAAATTATGACCCATTTATCCTTGTGTTGTTTAATGTCACTTCTTGCTTGTTCGTTTGTGAGAAGTAGTTTGGACAAAGTTGTCGGTGATTCTCCTAATTTAGGGTCACGCAGTCGCTGATCCATCTTGCAATGTAAACAAAGCAGCGACGGAACGCTAGCCCAGATAGTCATGACACACAACTACTTTGAAAATCATGCAGTCTGAACTCTGGATTGACGGTCTTGTTTTACACTTCTCTTCCTTCTCTTTCAACTCTTTTGTGTCTTTCAGATTAACCAACAGATGTCTGGAATGAACCTGAACGGTTCTGGTGCTCCTATGGCATTTGGGCAGCCCGGTGCCCCTATGGGCGGCTGGGTGGCTCCCCCCTCCGGTCAGACCCTCAGCACCCAGCTCTGGAAGTAAACCAATGAGGGACGATGGAGGACAAGAGGCACTACATCCTTCCATCTCTCCTCTCCTCCACCACCACAACCGGCACCCAGAGTTTTATTCATGTACTGTCAAATTTTCTCCCCCTTTCTCTTTCCAACCATTACTACTCTGGAGAGCATCGATTCAACCTGCCCTCTGTGTATTGATCAAGTGAGTGAGAGTACAGTGTGCAAGAGACTGGCAGCTTTGACCATCTTATTTGCAATTATAATTTTTTTTCTCTTCTATTATTATATATATAAATATAAATATATTTTTGGGGGGTTCAAAACACATATCAGCTACAAGAAAGCTGCTGGACCAATTATACAGGCTTCTAATATATCTTTACCAAATCAATAGTGAGTCATAGTATTTAAAAGACAAGAGGTATGGCTATCATATTTGTGACTTTCCCCTTCCTTCTCCTAACTTGTGTAGCCCGACGTCCTACAACCCCCGTAGCAAATATTGTATAGACCCATGTAATGTATGTAATCATATGATAGACAAACCCCTCTCAGCCCCTTCTCTCCGGCCACTCAGCCCACCGCATCTGTGTAGCTCCATGAGAAACTCCATCTTTACTGTGATGTTTTAATGTGTGCGTTACAGAGAAGCACAGTGAGTGAAAGACAAATAAACCTGGACGACTGTACAGCTGCGATGGCTTTTGGGGGTCAAAAGAAAGGGTCGTTGGTTTTACCCGAACAAAAGCGCGCAGTCAAACACGTCAGTCCCGCCGCTGTAGCAGAGCTTCTATCCTCTCAGACAGGGTCTCTCTGCTGTGCAATAATTTCAACATCCCCACCGTGTCATCCAGGTTTATTTCTATAATGTGTTTACATTTTTTCTGGTGCCTAGTACAGAGACAGAATATTGTTATTTCCGTGCATTAAACAGTGAATAGCCATGAACTATTGTGTGATCATTTTGTCTAAAGACGCATTTATTGTAAAGTTATCTTTTTCTTTTTTTCCTTTTTTTGCTTTTAAAGAGGGTCGTTTGGAATAAAGACAGTTGTAATGCAAAAGTTCTGTCCCTGTAATGGTGTGTCACGCTTTGGATGTTATGTTTATCCACTATTTCTTTTTATTGTTATTTATTTATTCATTTTTTGTAGGCAGTTAGTTTTATTTTCAGCACCACACAGGCTCACTTTACATTATTCAAGCAGCCAGTCCTTTTCCTCCGTGTTCAGAGACATTAATCTGATTCTCCAAGCATCCACAAAATAGTCTGTTGACCTCCACATTTGGAATAATATCAAGTTTTTCTCATACAGTTTTCATTTATCCATGCTTTCGCCTCTACTAAGTTACAGGTAATCCAGTGTGACGCCGCAGTGTGAAGCTCCAGCAGATACAGTGCATGTCAGTAGAGAGTTCATTCCAGCAACCCGAGACAGCTTGGCATGTGTCCTTTACGCCACAGCAGGTATCCTAAAGTTCAGAGGTTGCCATCGTTTTTTTTTTGGAAAGTGCTATTGATGGCGGGCCTCCGTCCAGTGTTGAATGACTAGTGCAGTGTCGATTACTAGACTTCTATAAACACTGAATCCTGTTGCCGCTTTGGTTCATTACCCAGGTTGACCTTCTCAGTGCGGGTATGCCAGACCAGGACCTGAAAGAAACCAACGGGAATCAGTTTTTTTAAATCAAGCATGTGCACAAAAACAAAGACTATATCTATATATAGCATATATATGACCTGGAGAAAATTGTTGGTACCCTAAAAGATGCTGTAAGTTTTTGACTCTTCTGAAGCATAAAAATACCATAATATGTGTGTAGATATTTAAGATACATGCAAAGTGAACATTCTTTATTATCTAAAAAACAATACTGAAGTCAGAGTTTCTGTTTTGAAAATGTGAGTTACGTGTCACAACGCTGTCTTTGTTTTGATTCTTTTAATCCACCCAATGCCAGTTTAGCCAATAATATGTCTGCACCCCAGGTTACCTTATTGGAAAACCGCATATTTCATTTATTCATTCCCATGTTTGAAATACAACCTCCGGTGAACAGTAGCAGACTTCGAAATGAGACGTAGATTCACGTGACGAGATTTGCAGTGATAAGGAATTTGGCTGTTTGCACCAGACGAAACACCACAGAAATTTAAAAACAGCCATTCAGAAGCATAGGATATGCACTCACTTACAAAATAGTAAGGTTTATAATTTATTTAATACATGTTAACCCTCTTTAATTATTAAATGTGCCTGCTAAATTAAATCAAGTTCTAATTAGTTTAACTTCAAGTGGTTTATTTTATTTTCAAGATCTAAGGTAAACTGTCTGCTGCTGGTTTCAGTAATATGGCAGTGAATGTAATGTGAAATATGGCATTCAAACTCACTTTATTAGCATTTAACACTGAATAAAGCACATGAGCTGTACCTGAGGTAAACATTGACAGTTTTCTGTTGTTCAACTGCAAGAAATAGAAGCTGTTTCTAATATATCAATTGGAGGTGTTGGTTAGAACAAAAATCCTTTTAATATGTAAAATATTCCTTCTATCGCGTGTTATTGCTTTTATATAGAACATGGTTTGAATCAGCCTTTAGGCCCGATTGTCAGACTCCTCAATCTGGCAACCTGTGCTTGCATTTGTTTTGATCCAGGAATGTAATACCAAGTTCCACTGTTGGTCAAACTTACATACTGCACCCTTAAATTTTGTACAGCCAAGTTTTATTAGTTTGTCTTTTTTAATGCTTCAATTGTTCTATAATGTGATAGAAATATTAGACTTTCATTAGTTTACTTTCACAAATTACACTTCGCTTGACTGACCCAATCAATCAAGCGCAGGGTTCGCCAGATTTTTAAACGTTTCTGAAATGATCAATGCTTTGAATCACTAGTTACATGACCCGGGGCCTGTTTCAGTAAGGAGGTTCAAACAACTCAGAGTTTAAACTTGAACTCTTGAGTTGATTTACCGAGAGATTAAAAACTCAGAGTTTTCGGTTTCAGAATAGCTGATCTGAGTTGGGTCAATCAACTTTGAGTAGACCAACTCAGAGTTAAGCGCGCACACCGTGACTATAAAAAGGCATTATCAATGGAGCGCAGATATTATGAGTGACCATGGCAACATCTTAAAAAAAGAGATCACCATTTCTTTTCCCAGCTGAACTTGATCTGCTCATGCAAAGTTTTAGCAAATATGAGTGTATATATTTAAAAAGAAGCAACCATCAGTGAAACAGAGACAGTTAGCCTGGGAAAACAGCTGCTCTAGTTAATGCGTATTTTTTTATTTAAATTATTTAAACATTTAAGTATAATAAAATAAGTAATATAATGTGTGACGTTTATACTTTTTTCTAAACTTTTATACACGTTTATCAGTTTTAATAGATTTAACAGTGCACTTGTGTGTCTGCCTTTTTATTGATCAAGTGATAGAGGTTGATATAACATTAAGAACTGTAAAGAAAAATAATTTTTATACAGAATAATAATCCCATTAATCTAGTAACAGTACATGTCGAAGGTTAAGCTAAATATTTATGGAAAAAAGGACAAGCCTTGTACGTGACTTTGTTCTGTGTGTGACAAAAAATGTAGGCAATAGCAGTTTCCATCAAAATACAGGCTTACATAAATTTGTGCAAAACTGGAATAATGCCTAAACGATGCGAATAAAGCAGCGTTTTTATCCAACGAGTCAAAGAGAACACAATCGTCCCTTCCTGATTAACTTGCGCCAAATATCAACAGTAAAAACAGAATTTACTGCGGTAGAACAAGCTGCGTTAATGATTTTTTATTTAATACTTGCGCCTCAGAAGACACAATGAACACGTGGGGGCGTTTGAAGCCAGACGCGGAGATCTTGACACGCTCCAGACGCTTGGAGGTAATTAATAATATACACTAATACTGAAACAGTTAAGGCATTTTAGAATGACTAAAACAACATTTAAGATGTTCTACTGTGTGCTCAGTCTGCTGGTTTGTCCATTCACACACATTTTTATCATCATCTCTAACAAACTTTTTTTTAATGTACATACTGTAATTTGTTAAGTGCACTTCGTAGTTTATGCGCATCTTTTCTTATCAAATGAAAGTTTAACCTACTCAGTTATGCAAATGTTTTATTATGCATATTTTCAAAAGTTATTTGAATCATGACGTTTCCATCAATCGGTTTTATGGTCATCTCCAAAATGAGCTCTAAATTAGGTGTGTGGAAATGTAAGACTAAGGTGAGAAATACGCTTCATCTTTAAAAAAGGGGAGGAGACCGACAGAAACTCAGAGTTTAGAGAATAAAACCTGCTCCGGACCAGGTTAGATTCACAGAGTAAGTTACCACAGTAACTGACTCTGAGTTAAAGTTACCTTTCTTTCAGAAACAGGCTTGACTTACCCTGATTTCTTGAGTTTAACAAAACGTCAGTATCACATCAGCCATCCCTACTAATAGAAGGACTAGTTTAATTGATACGATTTCCTAGCTGCAATATTAAAGTCCCAACCAAACTCACACATTCCCAAGCACACAATCATGACCCGACAGCCCATACCATTTCAGAGCAAACAAACATGAAAAAAAAACAATAGTTTGTTCTTTGGGGAAAAAATAATTTATTTATAAGTATTTTTTAATATATGGTTTGTCTCACATCCGTTAGGCAGGGTGCAGGGTGTCTGCGGGGTCTTAAAAAATATTAAAAGTTGATAAATCGATTATGAGAAAATTAAGGCCCCTAAAAGGTATTAAAAAGTATTAATCCCATTTTTACGAGGTCTTAAATTTGGTTTGAGTGTTGTAAAAAAAGTTTGACTCAAAAAAAGCATAAATACATTTATTTTCCTCGATTGGTTTGGTCCGGGTGCATCCTGCCAAGCTCCTCTGTCCAGGTGATGTCACGTAATTTGCGATAAAGCTGGAAAGTATTGTGCAGCTCTCCACATGTTGCGAAACCAGAGAGCAAAACAGACTGCAAAGAAGGATAATGCAAGTTTGTTTACTCCTGGTTGGAGAAAGATGAGATGAAGATTAAATAATGGCTGAAGCCTGTCGCTGAAAACAACCAAGTAATTTATTCCTTCAAGGTTTGTTTCTTCCGAGCTTATAGGGTCTTTGTGTTTGTCCAAAATGATCCATGATTTGTAGAGAAAGAATCTTGACGACGTTTATGTTTGTTCTTATCAGGTTTGGTCCCTACTAATTTTTTTTTAACTTGTTTTAGGGATGTAGTGATATGGAATATTTTGTCCATACCAATAACTAATAACTCCATAAATACACATCTTAATATATATATATATATATATATATATATATATATATATATATATATATATATATATATATATATATATATATATATATATATATATATATATTATTATTTCCAGCCTGATTAAAATAACAAAATGCAAACAAATACAGTGGATATGTGTTTTTTTTTTTATTATTTAATTAAAACTTAAACTTCAGAAGACAAAGAAAATGGTAGTGAAATGGCAAAAGCTTTGCTTCTCTTAAAAACATTTACAGATTGTTTCTGGTGGAAAAATGTAAACACTACTAGAATCTGTCTTAACCATAAACTCCTCTAAGGCAATTATCTGCAACATTTGATATGTCCAGTCATGTGAAGAGAACCAATCAATCACTAATGGCCAACAGCATGCATCTCAAATGAATCAATTAGCAAAAACAATCCATAATTTATTTGGTCAATACCGATATGGCCACTGATGTATTGTGTGTCACTAACCTTTTCTCTAATAAACAATCAATATCCTGAGATGCGCATTTGCAACTGCCCATGTATATCATCTATAAATCAAAATAGAAGCTTTCTAAGTGTTATTTGAGCTTAGGATATAATATTTCTATATAACAAGTGTTTAGCTGCGATATTAAAGTCCCACCTAAACTCACACAGACCCAAGTACACAATCATGACCCGACAGCTCATTTAATACCATTTCAGAGCAAACAAACAAACATGCACACACAAAAAAGACAAAACTTGACGTGGAGAGAACTACGTATAATTTATTGTTTTGTGTTTTTGGGTTATTTTTTGTATGTGTTTGGTCATATTGGAGGCACAGAACATAAACAATCTGACTGAAGTGAATGACATGCACATATCTAGCTGATCAATTGTTGTCATGTTTTGACAATGTGTTTGTTCTTACCTGTTTTGGTCAAGTAAGTGAAATATTATCAGGCCAATATCTTAATACTGCTCATGTGTCTCTTTTACAATCCATTTAATTCAGATTATCAACATTTGAATTTACATTTAGTCATCTAGCAGACTTTCCCAGTGATGGGTTGCGGACATCCGGACATCCGCTGCGTAAAACATATACTGGATAAGTTGGTGGTTCATTCCACTGGGGCGACCCCAAATAAATAAAGGGACTAAGCCGGAAAAGAAAATGAATGAAAGAATTTAGCAGCTGCTTTTGTCCAAAGTCACTTACAATTGAGGCATTCAGCAATTCAACTGGAAGAGCTAATTACACAATAGAAAAAAATATATATAAAAATATGTAAATAACAGCATTACCTTAAAAAAAGGGGACTTTCAAACCGCTTTTCTGGAGTTTGTTTTCAGGCTTCCTGAAGGGCAGTTTTATGGCCACTTTTATCAAAATTATCAAAACACCCTTCACTGCTTAAAGGCTGATTCTGCGTCGAGTGATCGGCGTGACCCACGACGCCTGCCTTGCGCGTAGTTATGCATTTATACTTCTGCGTGCTGTTTGTGTTGCATCACAATAACACTTTCAAAGCGCTAGCTGGCAGTAGGTTTTTATATTCCTTTGTGTCAAGGTTCTTTGGGGTGTTTTGTTTTTTCTGAACGCTACCTTAACTCACTCATTCAGAGGCAGAAACTAGCAGACATGTAACAACTTTAATAATAAGGTAAACACAAAATATCCATTTAGAGGTGCCCACACTGGTCACAGCTACTAAGCAGACCAATCACAGAGCTTGTGCTAAGTGTCGTTGCAACGTGTAGTTACATTTTTTTGGGAGGGGCACATCAGCATCAGTGCTAGACATGGCGAGGGCTATGCGACCAGGCGAAGGCTGCGCCAGAGAATATGTGTGCACTTGATGCAGAAGTATAAATCAGCCTTAAATGAGTCTTTCTCATATAATGTAGCAGCATTTCCCCTATGGTTTAGGCAACATAATTGAGTTAAACAATATATTCTTTGAAACAAAGTATGCAGTTCATGCTGTTACTCACATACAACAATGGCCACACTCCAAAAAAAATGCTGGGTTGTTTTAGGTCAGTGTTAGGTCAAATATGATCAAACATTCAATTAATTTTAAATTACACTTTATAAATAAAAAGTTGGGTTAGCCCATATTTGACCCAACATTGGGTAAGGACAACCCAGCATTTTTGAGCCACATTCAAACTAGTGTTTGAGCATGTGGAAGTCTGTCAAATGGTGCCACAAAAGGGCGAGACGTAACAAGATGATGCGGCACTGTTAAACCTAGCAACTGCACCATATTTCAAATTTTAGTACAGAGAGGTCATGCTTTGATCTCCTATATTGGTCTTAAGCATTCATGTGATGCAAATTTGCAGGTAGGAAATCACAAAGCTTAAACTTTTCAATGTAGCAACATGCAAGCATTTCCAGTCTGGCACATTTACAAGTGTGTAAGTGTTTAGAGTGCATTATGGTCGCACATACAGGTAACTGGCCAAATGTTGACATAAATAAAAATATTATAAATATAACAAAAATAAAATAAAACATGGCGAGATTAGGTTTATCATCCATACTGCAGCCATCCACCAGGGGGCGATCAAAATGTTTTAGTTCACGCCCGATTCACATGGGGCTCCAATGTTAATGCTTGACATAGGGCGTGTTTGAAGTTGGGGCTGATGTGATTGTCATAACAGCGTCAGCCAATGAAACAATTCTGCAATCGGCTACTGTCTGAGTTGAGGAATTTGCATGAAGCAATCTGATTGGTTGACGCTTCCAATTGTGCTTGAAGTTGAGAAATTCCAAAATTTTGCAGTAAGCAATGATGCTGAAGCAGCGCCGACAGACCCACAATTCAGTTCGGCAATGATTGACATCACACATTCAAAGTGAATATAAAGCAATTATGCTGATACATGTAAATGTAGTGTCACTGTTCAGGAAGTGTGAAGCTAAAGTATGACCATCAAGTAAAATGACTTTCTTTCACTTCAGAGGACATAAAACACACGCATTGATCTCTCTGTGGAAATGTTCTAGTCTGCTGGTGCGTGAAGGGTGCCGGATTGGGATCTAGGACTAGTTTAATGTCTTAATTACATCAGATTGAGGCAGTGCAGGGAATGAGCACAGTTAAACAGCCTCACCCAGGTGTGACGCGTCCGCTCCCAAACACATGGCACTGCAAATTGGCTTGTTTTGCATAACAAGGCTAATTTAGCATAACCATAAAGAGATAAATAGGGTTCATCATGGAGCTGCGGCTGAAAAAAGTAACCCAAAGGATGCTGTAGAAGCTGACCTGATAAGAAGATGCATCCCTCTGGTAGATTCAGTAATAGTGCTCCTTATGTAGGTGTCGGATGCTCTACTTTTCCTACTAATGCTGTTTTTCCCTTGATAAATATTAGCAGGGCTCAGTAAGTTGTAGGACGGAGCTTTAATACGTGTCGAAAAGTTTTTACACACACTCTGAAGGAAGAAAAACCTAAGTTGTGAACTTCCTGAAGTGTAACGTAATTGGTTTGGGGGTGGTTAAACTTCATTAGTTGTGTTTGTGTGCAGCTGTCGAAGACATTTACGGCCCACAGTGATTCTAATTTTAATAGTTGGAAAGTAATAATGCATGAAGAATTAAAGGTGTGCACTTGTGCTTTCATATGTAATAAATCCTTGAATTTTTAATGTCGATAATGTAATGACTACAACTCAACGCACAAAGGTTGAAAGAAGTGATGTTACAGCATTGCAGAGGTATGAAGCCAGCAGTCCCATAGGCTTTAGTAATTGTAAATGGGTTTCAAGAAAAGCTTATTAAAATTTAAAGCCTTCTTACTTTTTGGACTAATCTCGGAGCAGTCTTATTGTATTTATGACAATATTATAAGACAAGGGCAGATGTCGTTATGATTATTACAGCGTGCGCCAAACTATCTTGTTTAATATGCTGATAGATGGATTTCAATTTAAGGTGTGAGAGCCCGTTTCGGATTTTTCTTGATGAGAAAATACAACCAGTCTCTGACTTTCAGAAAGCTGCTCACAAAATCATTCTCTATTCTATAATGAGACGCTTACATAATCTGGTCTGGAACATAAAGATGAGAAGAGTAATACCTTGTCTGGCTTATAAATGGTTATTTAAATGACACTATTTTAGCAAATAAATGTTATATTTATGTACATAAAAGTGGAATAGAAAAGCAGTTTAAAGTGATGCTGTTATATTTACATTTATTGATTTAGCAGATGCTTTTATTCAAAGTGTCTAACAAATCAGGATAAATGAAGAACTACAAATCGTCAGAGCAGCAGCAATATATAGATGCCATGAATTATAAGGTTCAATCTGCATTTTGAATGGTCAGATATTGAGCTTAGAAGTTTTTGCATTCCGAATAGCAAACAATATGGGTAACACTTCTCTTTCATACATTACCCTGACAAATACCCCTACATGTAAATTATCAAAGTTCTCTTACATTTGCAAATTGGAGTCAAAACAAAAAAGGGCAAATGCAGATAGAAGCTTCTAATTCAAAACAGTCATTTTCTGCTTGAAATGATAAGGTTCAGTCTGGTAGATCATTCATTAAAGCATTACTTTTCAACCAATATAATCAGTCTACTAATGAATTTAATTAAAACAAACTTAATTGGTGTTGTGACAATATGTTGATGTTTGAGAAGGTTTCATTTTTGCTTTCTACAACATTAATGTTTTAAGATTTTTTCTTGTTCAAATTAAGCTTACAAGGTTGTGCTGAATATGTTGTCCAGTGCAGATGTTAATTTTGTGTAATCAATATGGTAATATTTATTGAATTATATGGTTTATATGAATTGTTGAATTATATTTTTTGAATTATATGCCTGATGAATTAAATTATTTGTCCTTCAAGGATTACAGTTTTTCTCAGTCCCTTTGGTGCGTTTCTCACAACACCTGTGCATTTCTGCACAACAGTTAATGCATTTCTCAAAACAATTAGTACAAACTGCAAAACCAAGCTGATAATCTGCAAAAGCGCGTCACATGCTCAAAATGGATAGTTCACTCCTCAAAAGCAAGTATTCATGTCAATCAAAGAGTCAGTATCATCAAAATGAAAAGTCCTGACACCATTGTTTATGAACAAGATGACTTTGTCATGTTTTCATTATGTCAGTTTACTCTGTACATTTTTTCAATGCAAAAAAGTCAGATTTTGGTAAAACTTCTTGAAAATGCTCAAGATAGTACTATAGACTATTTGCACAGCCAATTGAAAACTACAGTAAAGTTAGACATCACTGCATTTAGTGAGTGTATCTAGTACACGACACTGAATATGTATGTTTCACATTTTTTCTGCATTTGCTCTTTACAATTTGAATTTTTTCACAGCATTGTGCAGAAGAATAAATACACCCTAATTTACAACAAACATAAACTTTCTTTGGGTAGAGCTGTGCACAACTGTAAACAATATTGCAGCACATATTGGAACTGAACCTACATACATACACAGGTCTGTAAATCATTCATGAAATTGTTCAATTTAGAAGACATTTTCAGTAAAATAAAGATTTACTTTTTTTTTTTTTAGAAAATTAGCATGCAATATTTTGACAACTAGTTCAACATTTTTGTATGTAATGACTCAAGTAATGAAATGAGGGCTATTAGTTTTATATGGGATGACTATTCAGCATATACAAGTTTAGCAAATGTTGACTGACATGACATAAGCAAATGATAATGTTATAAATAACAGAGAGTTGTATGAAAGCAATTGATGCATGTCCGAAAGCATTTGGAATTTGCTGAAAGGAATTAGAAACTGCTACTAGGATGTGCACAAATGACTAATTGTTTTGAGAAATGCATTAACTGTTGTGCAAATGTAAATAGTGTTGTGAGAAATGCACCAAAGCCACTGAGAAAAACTGTAATATATAATTTAAAGTCTTTAAAAGAAAACAGGTAGTGAGCAAATGAATTGTGTAACAACGTTTAATAAACACTGAAAAGTGTTTTATTGACTATATATACACACAAATAAAAATGTTTCACATTTAATCTATTAAATATTTCAAATAATTTTTTTTCAACAATGTTAAATTTAACATTTTATCTCAATGTCAAAAAATTTTGTAAAATCATCTCATTTACAGACACTTTTTTTTTTGTTTCAGGTTTCTTCTTAATTTTCTGTGGTTTGGCATTATTTAGTCGACTCAGATTTTTGTGTTTTTATTTGGTCTTTCCCACTGTCAATGAAACTGTCAGTGAAATGACAAAGAAAGCTGATCCTGAGAGGTCCTTGTGCGTGCGTTAGAAATGCAGATTGGCTCACAGAAAGAACTTTATAGAGCCAAGCTAGAGTTCGGTTTTGTAGATAAAACCTTTTTTGTTTTTTAAATAAAAAGTCATAAAATGTAAACAAAGATATAAAAAAAAATCCCATCATTTAAATAAGTTGTCATTTAATAAGAATATGTCAATAAATCAATTCTGACAAAAATGTCAAATAGAACCTAATAATTCTAAGGTGACACATTTTTGTGTAAACACCACTAAAATTGCTAAAAGAACAAATATAATGTGATCTAAAAGACATTAAAAACGTTGACATAATTAAGGCTCAATATCTTTAGTTGACCTCTACTATTCTGCAGTTCTTCAAAATGTTTACTGTTAGTGAAAAAAGTTGTGGAGTAATGATGCTGAAACATATTTTAAACTGTTATGTTTGACTAACCTTGATTTATAATATTAAAAAGAAATGCTCAGTGTGTACGTAGAAAATAACAAAGATTAAACATGCTACAAATGAAATGTTCATGTTAGCTATTGCATTGCATTAATTGGTCCTGATTATTAATGCACAGTACACAGAGATGACATCAGAGTACAACTATTCATAATTCTGCAGTCATAACTATAATACGATATGAATATCATGCTTGAATACATCATTATGTGAAGACATAAATGGCATTTTTGGGTGATTTACACCTTATAATTTACATTATGTGACCATTGCTGTCCACATTGCTGAGCAACGTATGTAAAACAATGTGAAGACTTGTGCGGCTGCCTTTGCTTCTTTCCTGAACTTGAAAATATGATTGACAGAATCGTAGAAATGCTGGATTAAGATCTGCTAGGGGGCCGAATCGAGATTGCGATCTTTTTTCGATTAATTGTGCAGCTCTAATAACAACCTTGTAAAATAGGTGTCCAACTCAGTTCCTGTAGGGCCGCAGCTCTGCCCATTTTAGTTCCAACTCTAAGTAAACACACCTGATCAGACTAATTGAGTCCTTCAGTCTTGATTGAAATATATAGGTAAGTGTGCAGCAGGGTTGGAACTTAACGGTGCAGGGAATATACCGGCTCTCCAGGAATACCCCTGTTGTAAAATGTTATCTATAAAACATCAATCAGTTATTTTTCCATAATTTTGCACAGCATTAGGACATACTGTTCTATAATTTATTATTTTACCAAATGAGTTCAGCTGCCCCTGCTGAAAAAAAAAAACACATGTGTTGACAGGTAGTTTTTAGACCCATGACCAGCAAGCAACCAGCTTAAACCAACAGCCATCTGTCAAAACCTAAAGTTAGCAGCATATCTTGTTTTTTTTACACATCCATTGTGGGGAAAATGTGTGGATTCCAATTGTCCTGTCCTACTGGAAAATAAATGTTCTCAAATGATGTTTGTCCGGAATATATTTTCCAAAGGTTTGAGTTGAATCTAAACAAGATGAGCATCTGAAGCCTTGAGAGAAAATAATAATTCGAGAGATTGTGTTGTGGGCAGAACCAGGCATGCTGGCACGCTGACAGCAGTCTGGCAGGAGCGCGATTGAGATTGACATTAATAATAGGAGAGTCTATGCACTGACTTCTGTAAATATGCCTGTAAAAATCTCTCTCTCTCTCTCTCTCTCTCTTTCTCTTTCCCTCTCACCCTCGTCACCTCTCCATCTATATGGCATGTTTGCCATCTCTCTGCCAATCTTAAACAGATTCCCTTTGCCCTCTCCGTCCTCGTCTCTGTCTGTCCCTGTCCTCCTTGTCACATCGGTTCAGTCTGTTTACTCAGAGTTGGATGACCCCCTCAATCCTCCCCAGCCCTTAATTTTGAAGTGCATGCTGGGAGTTAGCGATATCGCACTGCCCACAGGCTTAGTCCCAGTCATCCGCCAGGGACCCTCAAGAACTTTCTACAAATGTGACCTTTCCGAAAGACGTCACTGGCAGTGCTCCATTTGGACAGACGCCCGCTGACGCCCATCACACACACTTTCCTTTTGTTTACTTCCATAATGCCATCCTCATATTATTGGAACACAGCCACAAATTTAAGTATATTAAACTCCCACTTTGTCCAAGTAGAGACTCGCACTTCTTCATAACTGTCAGTGGCCTTTCTGTTCTGTTTACAGGTGATATATGCACATACCAACGACGAGGCCAGGAATATTCATTTAAGAAAACCTTGGTGAAATTAAGTAGGCTTTGGAGAATTTTTTTTATTTTTTATTATTAAGGGCTGGTTCAGATTGTATTTTTAAGGCTTGGTTTTGTTTATAAGATTCAAAGCAATGTGTGTGCATGCTTCATTTGTAAAAAAAATCAGTTTTTTTTTTAATATATCTTACTTTGATTATATACTGCTACTCCTACTGCTACTGCTATCCTAGTTC
Source organism: Danio rerio (assembly GCF_052040795.2). Lineage (NCBI taxonomy): Eukaryota > Metazoa > Chordata > Actinopteri > Cypriniformes > Danionidae > Danio > Danio rerio. The sequence continues at coordinate 30,577,800 of NC_141033.1, read as the reverse complement.
CTCTTTAAGGCCTGTCCTTAAAGAGGCTCTGATTGATCAGCTAACATAATGTGTTGAGATTTGCGGATTGGCTCCATGTCACCAGAAGTGTCACGCCACTACAAGCACATGCTTTTGAGCTGTGTAAACACTGTCAGTCAGGCTAGCTGTTAGCCGTATCAGTTTGAGCCTGAATCAGACATAAAATGAAGAGGACACAGCTGAACCTCAAGCCTGCTCTCTAAAATAAATTTTGAAATGTATCTTTCAACAAATATTCGGGATAGAAACGTGTAAGCAATGTGAAATGTTCACATATCTTTTGTGAGTTTGTTATTTGAGATGTAGAACGCAGAGAAACCGATCGCATAGAGAGACACTGCAGCACTGGTGAAGATTGTGGCTGTTTACAGCGGTTTAACGGATATTGAATTGAATTTGAAGCTAAATTGTTAACAGTGCCAAACAGCATTTCCTGTTGTTTACATTGTTGTTTACATTCTCACCACAACATACCGTTAACACTAGAAACCATTTATGTAATAGATCGATTTAAACAAATAAAAAAACTTTCAGGTTGTGACTCACAATCCACAGCTTTGTCTATTATGGCTGGAGCTGCTTCTTCTTTGAGGAGTTTTTAGCCAAATCCATCACTGAACTGGGAGAGATTCTGGAAGCTGTCCTTTGTCAAATGCTAGCTATATCTTTTTTTTAATAATTCTCTGGAACATAATTAAGATTAAACTGTAAGCACCTCTCTCTTTTTGATGTGTCTTTTGGAAGCTCAAATACAGAAACAGAACAAGCTGTGTGAAAATAACAGTGTTTGGACGGCCTTTTTAGCTTTCTCTGCTATAACATTACAGCGCCTCTGGCCACGTCCCTTCACTGTGCGGGGTGTATGCGCATGGTGAATGTACGTAACCTGAAGTTTTTGTGATTTCACTAACCCAGATGTATTTTTTGGTAGTCCCCAAATATCGCTAAGCTAAGCTAACTCTGTAAAAGGCAATGTATCCATTTGCATTGAACTTTGAATGTCTTACATTCAGAAATGTTGTTTATGTTCACACAGCTACACTACATATCGACTAAAGTTTAAAATATGATATCGTAGTAGACCACCCCTTTAAACTGAAGCTATAGAATTAAAAAAAGCATTACCAGGTGTTTTTTTTTTCTGAAAGATAAAAAGGTAAAAAACATTACCTGAAATGATATGCCAAAATTGTGATAATTCAATTATTCAGGGAGAGACCAAACACAGAGTTTTTGTACACTGTGTAGTTATAGGAACTCAGTCATTTGAACTACATTTGCCAAAAGTCAAAACCACGACTCACCAAAGAAAGATGCCAAAAAGAAGCATGACACACATTTTTTCTTCTTTTTCCGTTTAATAGCAAGTCACATTCTTAAAGCATATCCCTCTATTGATAACTATTCATTATTTTGTAATATTGACCTTCATTTATTTTAAATTGTTGTGAACAATTGTGAATAGCTGTTAATTGTGCATTAAATGAACGTTTATTGATATTAATACAGTCTGTGGTTGCATGATAATTTATAATCTTATACATTTTTAATGGATGGTGGGTTGGTTTTCTATTCACATTTGTTATTAGGTGAAATATAAAAGACAATTTCACTTCTTTATAGCTGTTCCCTTCTGTTTACATAAAATATGTACACACATCAGCAGCGAGGGCAGAAATATTCATCTAAGAGGACCTTGGTGAAATGGGCTACATGCACAGCTAGTGTTTTTCAGCCAATGATGAACTTCTGGTAAAAAGTTTATGTAACTATTTTCATTTTCATATGGTTCCTTATACAGCAGGGATGTTGTAATGTAAATAAAATAGAATCATATAAATAGACTTAAGCATTCATTTGGTTGTTAAAATGTAAAAAGAGATGAAAGACCGTTTAAACACAAAGAACCCAGAAACTCAGACTATACTGGGGTAAAATGAATTTCCATATTTTAAAGACATGTCGCGGCAAATTGGAATTTAATGCATGCTTCTTGTTTGGTCTGATAACCACTTTATATCGTATCTCAACCAGGCAATGATGGTTGCTGATTTTTAAAGAAATCAAATCTTAAACGCTGCAATTTTGTATGGGATGACAACACACCGGAAGACCTGAGGCTGGCTGACTGAAATCTGTGTGCATATACCCCATTGGGTGAGCTTTGGAGTCTTTTTTCATTCATTCTTTCATTCATTTTCATTTTGGCTTAGTCCCTTAATTAATCTGGGGTCGCCACAGCGAAATGAACCACCAACTTATTCAGCATATGTTTTACCCAGCAGATGCCCTTCCAGTTGCAAACCATCACTTGGAAACCCATAAACACTCGTTTATACACATACATACACTATGGACAATTTATCCTAACCAATTCACCTGTACCACATAGGGATGTCCCGATACAACATTTTAACTTCCGATACGATACCGATATTGCAGCCATCAGTCCGATACGATACCGATATAAATCCGATATCAGCACAAATTATGAATACTTTATTTTTACCTATTTTGTTGAGTCTAATGTATGAACGGCGAGATCAAACTGAGAACAAGTCAGCAACAGTAAGTATGGAAAAAAACAGTTTATTAACTATTGGTTGCATAAATGTAAACTTATACATAAGAATATATAAAAAGAATTAAAGAATAAATATTAAGACCCTGAAAAATATCTTAATTGAATAAACAAAAATACAATTTTAAAGTGCAAAATGCTAATTAAAGGTCACTTCAGTTGTTCCTTTTTTACCATCAGCAAAGAGTAGAAACTGCTGAGAGCAGGAACATTAGAAAAAATATTGTTAATTGAACAACTGCTAAAGGTTTAGTGTCCAAAATTTCAATTTCACACAGCTTTTTGATGAATTTTTGATCCAGTTGAGCTGAAAAATAGCTTTCACACTGGGCAGCAGAAATAATTTATTGTTAAGATGATAAAAATGTGCAGTATGGTTAGTACAAACATTTACATGATCAGAGCTATTTCATCTGTGTTTGTATAATAAGAAGATTATGGCTGTATCAATGTTCCCAAACATTATTAATTTTATAATATTATATATCCCACATATTAACATAAAAATACTTGCAGATGCTAGATTGAAACACACCTTTTCTCCACAGCACTTGAAATAATGTGACTTTTAAGAATAATTTTATTTATCAAAATTCATTATATTTGCACAGATTCCACCCTACTGCCCACATGAGAAAATTAGACAATGTAAATAACAGCAAACTGATGTGCAAAGCTGACACTGTTTATCAGAGCACTTTATCTTTTTGGGCTTTTTAAAGAAGAGTTAAACATGGGAATGTCTCTAATAAAATTTTCCTTCTGCCCCAAAAGTAATACCATTCTTTCTTTTAAACTGTTATGGCCCTCAGCAACAGAATGATTTCTTATTCTAATTTAACAAACAATGAAAACAACATGTTTAGCATTTTACATGACACTGTTCCTTTCAGAGTGTTCAAGTAAAAAAATGAAATAAAGAATACTAAATCCACTATTTCACTCCTATTATCCATGTGCACCACTGACAGGTCAAATCTGCTCCTTCTCTAGTCTTTGTTTTGCTGAGAGTTTGAGGTTGAAAGTTTGCGTATAAAATAATGTAGAAACGCAGCTAAAGAAAGCAGAATCCGGGACAAGTTCGGCAATTTAGAAATCTTGGCTGAATGCTATTTTTTAAGTCCCAAATAGAGGACATGTCTGGGAAAAAGATAATGTATTGTAGGCTTTTTCCCGTGTGTCCTCGCGCTCTTCTCAAAGCTAAAGTCTGAGCAGGTGTCCAGCGCGTCTCTGTGGGTCTGCTGCAGCAGCAGAGCCCGCGAGTCTGTGGCGGAGACTTTTCTCATGCACACAGAACCGGGCCGCTGAGGTAAAGTCTTATGTGTGCGAAGCGCTGGTTATGAATTAGGTATCACACTGGATGAACCACGATATGCCATGACCGAATTGAGGCTCGCACGATGTGTGCTACGTTGCCATTCGGTGCCTTATGTTGCTTATCAGCCTTATGCAAAACAATGTAAAGATCGCTTGACATGAAGTAAATAAACCAGTAACGTTAGAGATGTGCCGTTGTTGCTAGCGTCAGCGTGTGCTACCGTCACAATAGATTTCTATCGTAATACACCATAACTTAGTGTGAAGAGCATGTTAAATCTTAGAGACTAGTTTGCTAGCAAGCAGTGTTGTGATCACGTGGGCTTTGCACACTGGCTCTGGACGCTGCTGGATAGAATAGCTGTAACGGAGTTTAGAGAGTATCAGACTGCTTATATCGGAGATTTTTAACGCACTCCGATATAGTTTTTTGGACTGATATCGGACGAATTTCCGATATCAATATCGGATCGGGACATCCCTAGTACCACATGTCTTTGAACTATAGGGAAAACCAGAGCACCCGGAGGAAACCCACGCAAACGCAGAGAGAACATGCAAACTCCACACAGAAACACCAACTAACCCAGCTGAGGCTCGAACCAGCGACCTTCTTGCTGTGAGGCGACAGCACTACCTACTGCACCACTGCGTCGCCTTGGGGCCTTTTTTTTTCCAAACTAAGGCTATAGAATTAAAAAAAAAAACACTCATGACCAGGTCAAAATTATGACCTTAAATTATATGCCTGAAGTGTGTAATTTAATTTTTCAGGAAGAGACCAAACATTTGTGTTTTTGAAGCCTAGATACTTTTAAGAACTTGTGTTTTTAAGAATTTTTCTCTTGTGTCATGTTTTAGCAAGGACTCTGAAGTGACAACAGCCAACAGCAACATAAAGCAAACTATAAAAAAAATCAACAACTAGAGGATGAAGAACACTGATTGAAGCTGTGTTCTCTTTCTTTTGTTTCTTTGTGTGGGTTTTGTTATAATGAAGATGAATGTAGACACTTGACGTGACTAAATGACCTACAATTGAAGAAAGGATGCCACAGACAAAGACGACCGGTAAATGCTCCTATAAAATCTCTTTTTATCTGTATGTCTTTTAACACTTTAAAATAATGTGCTTATTTGTTTTTTTTTATTGTTTTCTTTAAAATTATGTGCTTGATATGGCATGCCAACACCCAATCGGTGTACACTTGAATCATTGTAGCATTTATGATACTAGTTAAACCCTACTCTAAAGTAGAAGCTAGGTTTTCACCCCCACCCACAAATTATTTCTGATTAATATCAGTCCTAGTTTTCGGTATAGCGTAAACATGCTAAAAAGTGAGTACTCTGTCAATGACTTAAAGAACTAGAAAAGCATTCTCCCTGGCAGAAAACAAACACTTTTTTTATGCATTTGGGAGATTTTATCCAACAACAACAAAAAAGCCATATTCATTTTCCTGGGAATCAAATCGCTCCACCAACTTAAGTGTTACTAGTACCATGCTCTAATAGTTGGGCTACAGGAGGGCTTAACATAAGAGTATAGAAAGTACTGTAAATGCAGATTTTTTGGTTAGTAGCTTTAACAAGCATTTTTTAAACCATAATATCATTCTGTTATCATTTACTCACTCTACACTTGCTTCAAACCTGTTTGAATATCTTTCATCTATTAAACGCTAAGGAAGATATACTGATAAATGTTCATTGAAATGTTCATTGAATTCAACAGTCATTGAATTCCATAAGCATTTTTGTTCCACTATGGAAGTCAGTGGCTGTTTTTTTCCAACATTCATTAATTCATTTTCCTTTGCCCTAGTCTAGATTTTAGAGGTCACCACAGCGAAATGAACTGCCAAGTGTTCCAGCATATGTTTTACACTGCGGATGCTCCTCCAGCCACAACCCAGTATTGGGAAACACCCATACACACTTACTCACATGCACACACATACACTAGGGACAACTGAGTTTATTCACGCATGCCTTTAGACCGTGGGGGAAACTGGAGCTCCCAAAGGAAACCCAAGCCAACACATGTAGAACATGCAAACTCAACACAAAAATGCCAGCTGATCACTTGATGGACTCAAACCAGAGACTAAACACTAAAGTGTGGGTGAATGGTGAGGAAATCTTTTTTAGGAATAAAATATCCCTTTAAATTGGACTGATCATTCAGATTGCAGCATTTAGCATTCCCTACTGAATATAAACCACAGCTGGAAGATCAGCGTTCATCCACCTGAATCTTATTCCTCATTACTTATTCTTTACATGATGATACTAAGCAGGGGCTTTCTTCTTTCCATTATTTTTTTTTCATCTGTTTCATTTGTTAGGGTGGACCAGCCATTCACTCTAAAAAAATGATGGTAAGAATATTTTCTGCATAGAATCAGGGATGCCAATAAAGAGTATTTATATTAAAAGCAATGGTTTACTCAAACATTAAATTAGCTGGCAGCTATAGCTCTCTGCAACTCTCACATGGTCATTGACTAAAGCCAAGCAGAGCAGCTACCTGGTCATTCCCTGGATAGGAGAGTACATGAGAAATCTACTCAGTAAAAAATAGTTGGGTTAAAAATAACCCAACTATAGGTTATTATAGCTACTTCCCAACTATGGATTTTTTTAACCCAATGCATTGGGTTATTTTGATTAAATGTATTTTTTTTCCATTCTGGTATTTCAATAGCTACTATTACTAATACTACAATTAATTTTATATTATGTCTGTGTAAATAAATAACATTTTTCAAAAACATTGAAAATGCTTTATTTTCATTACATTTTAAGTTCCACATACTTAAGGGTTTTTATATGTTTATTATAGATCAGCTATGAAGCGCACATTTGTATCATCAGTAGTTAAAAGTGCTGGTGAAACATATAAAAAACACAACACGGAGAGGTATTTTGATAAAATAAAAAATAACAACTTTATTGTGCTATAGCTTAAATTAACTTTAGAAAGCAAAAACAACATTACATACATATATTAATACAGCTGTTCTATGCCAGTTAAATTAGTTGACTGTTGAAATTCACATTTTTAACACAACTGGTTGAGTTAGTAAATAAATAACGTAATAAAGGTTAAACATAACCCCAATATTTAACCCACCTGGTTAAGTTATTAATAAATAACCAAATAAAGGTTAAAAAATAACCCAACAAAGCACCAAATATTTTTACTCAACTGTTGGGTTAAATAAATAACGTTTTTTAGAGTGTAGGTTGCTTCCAGAATTGGTGTTAGTGAGACCAGCAGGGGGCGCTCAACATGTGGTTTGCATGGGTCCTAATGCCCCAGTATATTGATGGGGACTCTACACTGCCGTCCTTCAGGTGAGACATTAAACCGAGGTCCTGACTCTATGTGGTGATTCAATAAAAATGTCCTTTGAAAAAGAGAAGGGGTTTAACACTGGCTTCCTGACCATCATTTACTCACTCTTTAGTTGTTCTTGTGTCTAGTTTTTTTATGTTTAACACAAAAGAAGATACATTAAAGAATGATGAAGCCACCATTGACTTCCATAGTATTTGTTTTTCCTACAATGGAAGTCAATGTTTACAGGTTCCTAACATTCTTCAACACATGAAAAGCTCAGATGCAAACGCCTCTAAGTGCCATCTGAAATCTGCTCCTAAAAAGAATCTTTTCTTTTCTCAGCCTCCTGTGCATCAGTTCAGTAATTTCATTTTTATGGCTAAGAATAGTTTCTTTTGTATTGTCTTTAAAGTGAAATAACTGAACATACACACAGGGGGGCTTTGAAAAATGCTTACAGTAGTTTAGAAGAACATTTCAGCTGGCACTTAGAGGTTTTTGCATCTGAACTCTTCATATCTTCCTTTGAGGTATTCTGCTGAGCACAAACTGGTATGAAAGAAGTAAAGGATGAGTAAATCAGGACAGAATTTTCATATTTGGTTGAACTATCCCTTAAAGGGTGTTTGATGCCATCCTGGCCCCCCTTGTGCAGCATTGTCACCCACCATAGAATTGTACCACTGGAATAAACCTTGTGTTTACAATGCAGACATTATGCTGCATCCGCCAAAATGACGCATAGCTGATTGGCTGACGGTGGAAAAGTGTCCTGCTCTTGCTGGTGTTGGTGATTAGTGGAATTGTCAGCCCTGCTAATAGTCACTATTAATAACCCAGTGCGGCTACCATTAGGGTAATTGGGTGATAATGATGATGGCAGTAGCCGTGACGTGTGGTACTGAAGGAAGAGAGTATTTTGACACGTAAGGTGAGCTGACTGAAGAGGTTTGAGCTTGAGATTTCGGCTCCTGAGATAATGGGCCACGGATGAACGAAAGAGCTTTTAGATCCAGACAAGTCAAATGCATAGGAATGCAGCTTTCATTTTCAAATTCTCCTGTCTCTTATTTCCCCTATTGTCCCTGAAAGAAGAATAGATTGGCATACCAAGGAGCATTTCCAAAATGATACTTTCATATGTCCTATAGGAATCACATGTTGGTCAATAGGTGTCCATTCCTGTCTTTTTGAAATAATTGAACCACAATTACACTGCAAAAGCAATCTGATTTATGTGATTTATGCTACAGATGTAGTCAAAGGTGGTAAAGCTCAAAACATTTTAGATCACATTTACACCTGTATTTAGCAACATTTAGCAGGCAACAATGCAAACCATGCAAAATGCTGGATATACAGATTATAACTGTATTCTGCACCACCCTAAAAAGATTTTAGAGGTCTGTTTAAATTCATTTTTTGTTAATGCGTATATTGTGAAATTTGCCATGTAAGTTTTTAATGAGCCAACGGACACATGTAAACGGCTGAGTTTAAAATATTACACCCCTATGATTGGTCATTGTCTTCACCCGCTCAACAGAAAGGGCTGCGATTGGCTTTAGAAATGAAAGCGATGTGTTACCGATGAGTGACGTGGGAAGAACATCTGCAGTTACAGTCAGTATGCGCATAATACGTGGTTGTCGCAGGTAATCCATAATAGACACAATGGAGAAAACTCGCACCTCAGACACACTTGTGTCTGGATCCACAAGTATCGCTTTAACAGCCAAGAAGAGAAAAAAAGTTACTTCACAAACACACCAGCAGGTCAAATGTCCAAAATGAGAGAGAGCGCGAGACGCAGAGATAGATTTCTACAGCATTTCACCCTAGTAGTGAAATAGCAGCTCATGTGCTGTGCCTACTTCAGTGTCAATGAAATACTTTCCAGCAAACTCACAAGCAGTTGAATTGTGCATAATTATCTACCTTTTAAGTAGTAGGAGCATTTTGTTTACTCGCCCTGGCCTCCTTCGACATAGTATTCTACTGCGACATTGAGGATAGGAAATAAAAGATGTCAGTACATAATAACCGGTTATGATCTATTAATGAACCGATATCGATCTGTCCCTATCTGCATAGCAGTGCACTGAAGAAACAATTAATTTTGACACCCCTAGAAATGATTAGAAATAATGAATGGCAGAAAACGGTCAAACTGCTTGCTCTACAAATAAGTGTGTGATGCCAATAGATAAAAAGTCGAATAATATAATAATATAACATCAGTTTGCTACATCAAGCAGCACTATAAGCTGTTTTAATCTCTAAAACCGTAAGTCTCGAGCCAAAAAGATTCCAATTACTGTGGCCGCTCGTATGTAAGGAATAAGATCAATACATTAAAGCTTCAAAATACAACACTAAATGCATATTTGTCTTTCTTTTGTCAATTATAATACTAATTTATCCTATATTTTACTAAAGCTCAGTAGCAAACTTCACTCTCTCAACTACTTCAGTTAAAAAAATGTTAACAAGGCTTCTACCCTAATAGTTTTTGTTTTGTTTTGTTTTTTTCAAATAAGGTATAATTATTTTTCATGTGTGTATTTTAGAGCAGACGGTGTATCTTATGGTCTCAAACAAGCTGCAGAGAGTCAGAGCACTATTCCAAGTATGGCCAAAACTGAGGTTTTCATTCTAGGAGTAATTCCTGTGGTTATAAATGAGCATATAAAACTATTCCTGCACATATTTTTAAACTTACCTAAGCCACATACTTTTTACATGCATATCAGAGAACAATTTAGTACATTGAATTAATGCACTCTATGACTGCATTAAAACCATGTGTAAAAAGATGCAATGCCCAAACAAATATCTCAGAGATTAGAAAATAATAGAGGAATATCAAAATCTGGACACAGGATTTAATACGCCTAATAATTGTCACGAAGGATGTAATTGCAGGCTGCTCCACTGACCTGGGTACAGTTCTTTGCCTTTGGCTCCAAGTCTTCTACCTTTGTGATCTGTTTAAGGAAATCAGACTCTTGCATTCCTGGTTTTGCTCCTCTTCTCTTGAACAGGGCACGAGGGTTTGACAGGATCACCTGCAGGTTCACTGCAAAGCCTGCCAATGATAAAAAGTTTAAAGGAAATAATTTTTCAGTTGACATATAGTGGTTTCAGCTGTGGTCATTTTAAAGTAATTGTTAAAAAAAATTAATTGTTTAAGGCTCAGATATTTAGTAGCACAAGGATAATGTTGCAATAAATTTAAAAGGAAAATGTATCAGACTCTAGTAATCCTGCAAAGAGGTACTTTATATCCTGGTCTCTGGTATGGACTTTTGTAACTCTTGTCTCATCATGGGATAATTTTATATTATTTTAACATAAAATACAAATATGCTGATTTTTCCAAACATCAAAGAAAATATTAAATATGCGCAAAATACAAGATTTCTGCATCAAATAAAATTTACTAGTGGTTTTATACAGAAAAAGCATTTTAGGTTCAAGTAAAGTCTTTAATATTTGAAATAACTTTTGTAAAAAATGACACATAGGTAAAATATTGCTTATAAAACGATGTAATTCAGCATAACAAACAGTATTTACTATGTAAAAATAAAGCAACATGCTTATATTGACGTGTGCATAAAAATGGTATATAAAGAAATAAGTGATCATACAAAATCTATTATTTTCAATGATTAAAAGCTTGCTGGGTGACACGGTGGTGCAGTAGGAAGTGCTTTCGCCTCACAGCAAGAAGGTCACTGGTTCAAGCCTTGGCTGGGTCAGTTGGCATTTCTGTGTGGAGTTTGCATGTTCTCCCTGCGTTCGTGTGTGTTTCCTTCGGGTGCTCCGGTCTCCCCCACAAGTCCAAAGACATGCGGTACAGGTGAATTGGGTAAGCTAAAATTATCCTTAGTATATGTGTGTGAATGAGTGTATGTGTGTTCCCCATAGATGGGTTGCAGCTAGAAGGGCGTACGCTGTGTAAAACATATGCTGGATAAGTTGGCGGCTCATTCTGCTGTGGCGACCCGGGATCAATAAAGGGACTAAGCTGAAAAGAAAATGAATGAACGAATAAATGCTTGCTGACAAATGGGTGGTTTGGCAGATCGTATCAATGTTTAAAGCCATTTCACATTTTATTTTTAATATTTTTTAAAATGCCTAACAATTTTAAATTACCATACAAAATGTTTTACACTGATTTTTTTTTTGTTTTATGTGCATGTTCACTACAAACACCAACAATAGCAAAATACTATTTTTTTACAAGGAAAGTATTCGTCATTTTCAAATGAAATTTGATTTGATTATTTATTTATTGAGCAATTTCTCTCTGCTGCTTTTGACGTCAAAGCTCCTGATAGTCATCAGTGAAAGGTCTGGATCTGTGTGTGCTCTTGCAGTGTCATCAGACAATCAGCTTTGTCATGATGTTATTTCCCTCTGGCTTCAGGGTGATTAGTCACATACGGCTCAAACCTGGCTGCAGAAGTGAGTTTCCTTAAGCACTGATGGCAGATTGCAAATTGCATACATCCAGGGGTTGAACAACTGCCATTGAGATGAATGAGAATATTAACAGGTAGCTTTCTCCAGCTATTAGAGACCTCAGTTGCAAGTGACAAAGTCTGAGTTTGGTGCAAGCTCCAGATATCGAACAAATGTACACTAAAAAGGGGATTTTGCACAAATGCCACAGAAAAAATTGATATCCCTAAAACGTTTGTAAATGTGTAGTGTAGTATTTCCATTAATGTGAATACATTTTGATAATTTATAGAACTCATTTCTACTGTATAGATATTTTTGTGAATTGGTAAGGTTTAAAGGGTCATGAAACCCCCCTCTTTCAGTTTAAGTCTGATGGGTGTTGAGCGCTGAGAGCAGAGGGAGGAGTGGGCGTAGTCGGCAGAGCAGGTGAAAAAGAGGGAAGCGAAGCAAACAATTGTCAGTTGGTGCACAAATTAGACAAAAATCACACACAAAACGTGAGGAGACACATGATTTTATAGTTTACAAAGTTAAAATGCAAAGAAAAATAAACAATAAGTAATTTAATGCCCTGCTTCAAACACGATAGGTTGTTATTACATGTTTTATACACAAAATTTCAACTAAATTTAAAAAATAAAATTGCTTCTCTTGATTTTTTCTCTTTTTTTAAATTTGTATTTATTATTTTCATAACATATAAATTTGGGTGTACTAGTTTTGGACCATTCTCCTAAGTTATTTGGTTAGATAAGCTCCAGATTTGGCTTCAGTACTGACTAATCTAATGTATATGCACAAATATAATATTGTATAGCTTCCTATTAAAAATATGAATTTAAAAGAGAGATTCGTGAGGGGTGCACTTATATATGCTGAGCACTGTTTAGTGATACTATTAGTAATCTTCACCTTGCCCTGAGAGCATACATTAAAAACTGTATTATTATTGTAAAATGCCTAAAGCTAATTCTTCTCTAAATAATCTGACTACATAATCAAACACATCCTGCAATAAAACCATAAATGTGCAACTCTTCAGTTCTCTCTCTCCCTCGTGCATTTCTCAAGGGATCAGACTGAACCGTCCCGCTGCTGCATGTGGGTCAGGAGGAGTTTTTCACCTCCTTTTTCCATTCCTCTCCATGACAAACTCTCAGCCCCAAAACAGGAGAAGGACTTTTCAAAATGTTACTACAGGGAATTTCACCCTCTGTTGTGGGCTCTTTATCCTGGGCACAGGCTGTTTTCTAGGACGCCTGCGCTCCAGCTAAAACCACCTGGGCTTCCCTCAAATCCGCCGAGATGAGCTCACGACAGCAACGCAGTGTTCATCTGAGCCCTGGCTAACTGTGTCCTTGTGTAGTTACAAGGTTTCTCTCGCTCAGATCGACATGCATACTGTCAAGGTTTATTAATAGTTGAAGGCCAGCCAGCTCCTTTCTTTTGATCTCTCTTTTTTTCTTGTTTTAATGACTTTATTGCCTTTTGATGTCCCTGGATGAGTATTGGGGGAATGATGTAAGAGAGATCCAGACACAGAGCTTTGATAGAGCTGAAAAGACGGACATGTTTCTACTGTTGCTCCAACAGCCCTTCAGGGACCGTCTATCTGGACGCACTGCTGAGTTAAATGCATAAACAGTATAGTTAACCTCAGCTTGAGTATAATTCTGCGTTATTTCGGCCTGGATTGAGCTTTCTAATTAGAATGGCCTTCAAATTTGTATAAATAAATAGTGCTGTCAAAACTCTCAAAGTCATTACATTTTCTGAGATAAATGCATAAATTCTGTGATAAGTTGTATATGTCAGGGGTGCCCAAACTTTTTTGTATGAAAGGCCAAAAAACAAATATCATTATGATCCATGTGCCAAAGATAAATATACCAAACTATTTTACATTAAAGTTGTAATTTGTAAAGTTGTAAAAAATTGGTAATTTCTTAATGTATTTCATTATATTTAAAAATGAATAGAAAATAATCAATCTGAATTGTATTAACTAATGCAGTATAACTTTTTAATAATAAGATATTGCAATCAAAACACAATCACATTTAAAACTTAGTGGAGTTCAATGCTGAATGCTCTAGTCAAGCAGAATCTGCCTTTGACTTGATTTGCTCAAAGTCTCTGCATTGTCCTCTACCTGTCATAGTGGCAGTTCTAGTTTGCATGGCACCCTAGGTGAACCACCCATATTCACCCATCCCCCACCCCCCCTCAAAAATAAAATGAAACACTTTGTGGTTGGAACATGTAATTGACTCGAACAAACAATTCAGATTGCATACAAACTGAAACTGTACTGACATTTCACTACATCTGAACTTATCTTGCCTTTTTTTTTCCTGCAAAGTCATCAATTATATCATCATATAGTTAATTAAAGTAACCCAAACCCAGGGCGTTGATTGACATACAGTAAAGCTCACCTTTCCCCTACCACCATTAAATATATTTATTTATTTTTAATAAATGTAGCAATTTATATTTATTTTAAAAAATGTATTATTATTATTATTATTATTATTATTATTATTATTATTATTATTATTATTAACTAGAAAAACATTGTATAGACCCAACTGGAGAGATATGCTAAGATCACTCAAGAAATCTTTTGCATGAATATTAACTATGACAACTCTATAGAATATGGAAAAAAGTGTTTTATAGAATTATCTGTTGTCTTAGACCCAACACATGACCGAGAATTAGTGTTATTAAGTTTTATCTGCCTAAAATAAGATCATCATCATATCATATAAACTTAAATTTTTTCGACTTCCAAAACTCACCTTGTGCTGTTGATGTTGCACATGAGCTGTGCATATTTTTTCATTGTGCATGTAAACAACTGGAATTCACACTGAGAGCAGGAGAAGTGAGGCATGTGGGAATGTTTTTTTTTTTTTTTTTGAGCACATGTGTCAGTTTGTTTTGAATAGCGTTGTTTCGGTTAAACATAGAAAATAACAAACTTGCGCTTGCAAAAGATGCAAAATGTGAATGCCACCTAACTTTTTTTTTTTGTGCTGGAATTACCACTCTCAATTAATACACTTGCATAAAGTAAATCGAGTTTTGTTTTGTTTTTGTTTGTTTGTCTCCCCGTGCCACCCTCAGCAAGATGCCGCCCTGGGTGATCGCCCATATTGCCCATGCTTAAATCTGCCACTGATCTGTCAGGTGACAGTATATACATTTTTAAGTAAACTACAGCATTTAAATTGAAACATTTCATTAACGTAGCTTAACAATGTATCATAGAAATAAAAGTTTACATTAAATTTGAAATGACAATCTCTAAACTCTCCCCATCATTTTCCTTTTCTTCTCAAATAGGATGGTGGGCCAAATCAAAGGTTACCATGGGCCCGAGTTTGGGCATCTCTGGTATATCTAAACCTTACTCAGGAACAGTCTAAAATCAATCAAGGACAATATAAATAAAAAATAACCAATGAGTACACAAATGAGTAAATCTCCAAAACTTCAAGTATATTACAAAAACTATGTACAATATGTGATACGGGGTCTCAGTGGTTAGCACTGTTGCCTCACAGAAAGAAGGTCGCTACTTTGAGCCTCAGCTGGGCCTGTTAGCATTTCTGTTTGTACTTCTACCCATGTTGGAGTGGGTTTCCTCCGGGTGCCACAGTTCAAAGACACGCGCTATAGGTGAATTGAATGAACTAAATTGACTGTAGTGTGTGTGAGAATAAGTTTGTATGGATGTTTTCCAGTAATGGGTTGCAGATGGAAGGGGAATCCGCTATGTAAAACATATGCTGGATTAGCTGGCGGTTCATTTCGCTGTGGTGACCACTGACGAAGAAAGGGATTAATCTGAAGAAAAATGATATACATAAATACCCAAAGTGGTACCAAAATCCACTCTGTAAAAAACACTGAGTGTAATATGTTAAAATAAATGAATAAATAAATAAAAGAAGGAAAGAAAGAAGAGTTGTGAACCTGAATTTATCATGTTCAGATTGTGTGCATATTAGTCCATATTTAAATAAATAATACCCTATTTGTTTATTTAAGCAAAACGTTTTAGAAAACATGTAATACAAATACGTCTCCAGTACTTAATCCTTAATCAGGCACAATATTTTAGGGCTACACTTTATTTTAAGCTGTCCTTGTTACAGAGTAATACATATACATATTATGCAGTATGGTTAGGGTTAGAATGCAGGTTAGGTTTAGGGTTAGTTGCTTGTAATTATGCAAAATTTAATATCTGTAGTAATTAAACAAAACATTTGTAGCAAGGAAACCTTAAAATAAACTGATATCAAAGAAAGGAAAATGTAAAAAAGAATACACAAAGTGCATAATTTTAATTAGTTAAGCTCTCATGTCAAGTGTTGTGTTTGTATTCATGATTAATATAGCATCGTTGTCCTGCGAGACATGACTTTTCGTTCCTCTGTATGTCTACGCGTGATGACAGTGAAGCTCGATAAATATTATGTTAACTAAAAAGATTAATAAGTAAGAGTCTATGAATGGAATCTTTATTATTTTTTATGGCTTGTTATATTTTGCCAATAGTTATTTTAATCCTAACCAAAGCAGTGTGTAGCATTTCATTTTGCTAACAGCAATGCACAAGTCACAAGGCATTTTTCAATGCATATTCATTAGTCTAAAAAAGAAGTCTTAATATTCACATATATAATGTCACAAAACTGACATTTACATTTATGCATAAGCAGATGCTTTTATTTCAAATCGACCTACATAGACTTACAATGAACACACACACAGGAAGCAGTTGTGGTTTTGGTGCCTTGCTCAAGGGTATCACCTCAGCCGTAATATTGCCCCTATTGATACAAAATACATTCGCATCCATAGTTTTAATTTCAATAGTCATTCATTTTTGCTCAATAACGTCCACTAAAAATAGAAGCACCAGCAGCAACTTGACACATACACTGTCTACTCCCTCTCAAATACTTTCAAAGGAGGTTCAGGTCAAACGGTGGTCAATTCGGGTGTGAAAATGAATGTTGCCATTTAGGGATACTCCACATTTGATTCAGAAAGGAAAAAAAGCTATACATTGTATCACTATGTATCCAAACAACCCAGCAAGCATTTTTTTGCTTTTAAAAGATGTCTACTACACATCTAAACATAGTTGTCTTGGCTAAAACAAGGCTAAACTTGGGCAGTGAAAATCTAATAGACGTCTATAAATAGGCCGAAACTAGACTATTCGTCAAATAAACAGAAATGAATGATTACACAAGTAATTTCTGTGTAATATTTGATGACTAGTTTAGTTTTGGGCTACTCTTAGATGGCTATCAGATTTTCACTGACAGCCCAAGTTTAGCCTCGTTTGAGCCAAGCTGTCTATTTTTAGATGTCTTTTAGACATCTATTAAACTCTACATTGTTTGCTGGGAAACATAACACTGGACCACAAAACTAGTCACAAGTGTCAATTTCAATTTTGAAAACGATTTAAACATAAAAACATGAATAAATTAGCTGTCCATTGTTGTATATTTTGTTGGAATATGAAAATATTTGGCAGAGATACAACTATTTTCAAAATGTGGAGTAAATTGCCTTTAAGTTGTCCAATTTAAGTTCTTAGTGATGCAAATTACTATTCAAGTTTTGATAACTTACAGTAGCTTAAATATTGTCATAGAACATAATAATACCATAATGATTTGTGGCATTAAAATAAATCTATAATTTTGACCCATACAATGCATTTATGGCCATTTCCAAAAAAGGGTCACATGTAAGAACTGCATAATTGTCAAGATCCGGTCTGTAATGCAGAGGAGAAAAAAAACAAAATGCAGATCCAAACACAGCATTTCAACATTTATTGAAAAAACTGTAACAAAACAAGACAAAAACAAGAAAAAGGCCAAACAGATCAAGAAACACACGGGCATCATGGGCGCAACAACAAAAAACAACAGACAACAAGAGGGAAACACAAACTGAAATATACAGTTCTCGTAATCAGTCTTTGACAATCCTTCGGCTGTGTGCATGTGTGTAATCAATGGCGATCTAGAACAGCTGTGTGCGAGGTGCATGACGGGACTTGTAATTCAATAGTGTGTGTGTGGTTCATAGAATGTGTTTGAGTAGTTTACAGCAATCTACAGTCCCTAGATCGCTGGTGATTCTTAAAATAACGTATTTCTAACCAAATGTCATGGTTAGAAATACAAATGCAACATGTAATGTTCGCTACAACTAAGCCATTGTTATCAATGTATTCTAAGTAAATGAAATGCCACATACTGTGTAAAGGCCTAATGTGACTCACACACGCTTTAATCACTGTGTACACTACAGATGCAGCTTTTTGTTTCCGTTTATTCTCATGCATAATCTTCTCCGCCTAATGTGCAAAACGTTGCTATTGTGTGTTAAAAAGGTTTCCATGTTAAGACGAGCACTTGAGCTCCTCTTCAGGTGCGAGCAGTGCTTGAAAGCAATGAGAGAGGCGGTTCAGGACCTTTTCTCTGCTATTGTGTTTGCTCTCGGAAGAAGCCGTACGGCAGGAATACTAAATAACCTCATTGTTCTGAGCTTTTGTTCAGGGAGAAGTGTAGTAGAGCCGGCGGATTTATGAACCTTAAACAGCTCACAGGACGTGCGTTTAGCATTGTGTGAAGTGTTTGTGAAGCGAGATGTGCTCACCGTCAGGTAGGGCTTGACAATGAATACATTATTTCTGATAGCGATGATGATGGTGATGATATTATGAGTGAGTGAATGTGTGAGGAGAATATGAAAGTAGGAGCAGTGCTGGTAGTAATGGAGATCATATGAAAAAGAGAGAGATGATACCGTATCGCTTGTTATTAGAGTTTCATGAACAGCATAATATCCAGCGGCGGCGCAGGAGTCTGGGGAATTAGGGATCGCTTGAACGGCGCACTGCTAGCTGTGACGTCGCATTCATTCCCTGGAGCGGCGTATGAGCCCTGCCTCTCTCCATTAGGATGTTTCCAACCTGTCAGCATCTTCTCACTCCATCCTCTTAATGCACTGCCTGAGAGCTCACGTTTGCTAAAAATGCACAGAGAAACTGCTGAATTTAGCTCCAGTTAAAGTGCTTTTTGCCAATTATAGGGGGCAGAGTGTGAGAGGGTGCCCCGTCACCTCACTTCTTACTATAATTATAGGATATATGCAGCCTGCTCTCATTGTTCTATCAGTTTGTAGCATTTACAGGTACAACATATTTTTTGTATTGATTGATGCTGAAACATACAATTTAGGGGTATTGGAGCATATAAACATTACTGCAATATTATTTAATATTTTTTAACCTTTTATGTCATGAAGGTTATTTCGATTTAGATTTTTAGGTCCCTTAATCCAATCCCTAAAACCAAAAAATGATTTACTTAAGTAAAGTTTTATAAATGAATTTTGAGAGGATCACGTGTTATGATTGACCACGGCTGGTCTCGCATCATCAGTCCCTAACTAACCAATCAGATGTATCCAAATGCACATACAGTCCTCAGCATAATTGAGGTCACCCCTAATTTTGAAAATGAATATTTTTCTCCATTTCTCAGTGAATATGCGATGTATTTTGCTGCATGTAGACAAAACAGATTTATTAAACAGATATACTTATTAAAATATTATTTTAGGCCCTAAATATATTTAGAAATTAAAAGATTATACAATTCAATTCAAGCAAAATACTGCAAAAAAAAGTGCAACCTACAAAATTTCACCTACATTTTTACATTGTTTTGCTTCTCTCGATTTTTCCTCTTTTTGAAATTTGTATTTAATATTTGTCTATAACATATAAATTTGGGTGTTCTAATTTTTGGACCGTTATCCTAAGCTATTTTGTTAAATAAGCTTCAGTTTTGGCTTCAGTACTGACGAATCTAATGTATATGCACAAATATAATATTGTATAGCTTCCAATTAGCAATATGAAGTTAAAAGATAGATTTGTGAGGGGTGCACTTATATATGCCAAACACAAAAAATATTATAAATAGGGTTGTGCAAAACCCTTTGGTTGTGTGTGTAATTCACTGAATCTTTTTTTAGTCACATCCATTAAGTGTCTCTATTTTCCTCATTTAAAATATAAAACATGTTTACAGTTTGACAATTTTCCGATCCCTTATCCCTTGTTTACAGCTGTGTATATGTTAACATATACACTCACCGGCCACTTTATAAGGTACACCCTACTAGTACTGCTCCTTTTGCCTTCAGAACTGACAATCCTTCGTGGCATAGATGCAACAAGTTACTGGAAATAATCTTTAGAGATTTTGGTCTATATTGACATGATAGCTTCACACAGTTGCTGCAGATTTGTCGGCTGCACATTCATGATGCAAATATCCTGTTACACCACATCCCAAAGGTGGTCTGGTGACAGTGGAGGCCATTTGAGTACAGCAAACTCATTGTCATGTTCAAGAAACCAGTCTGAGATGATTCCTGCTTTATGACATGGCATGTTATCCTGCTGGAAGTAGCCATCAGAAGATGGGTACACTGTTGTCATAAAAGGGTGAACATGGTCAGCAACAATACTCAAGTAGGCTGTGGCATTTGCACGATGCTCAATTGGTACTAATGGGCCCAACATGTGCCAAGGAAATATCCCCGACACCATTACACCACAACCACAACCAGCCTGAACCGGTAATAGAAGGCAGGATGGATTCATGCTTTCATGTTGTTGATGCCAAATTCTGACCCTACCATCCAAATGTCGCAGCAGAAAGCGAGACTCATCAGAACAGGCAACGTTTTTCTGTGTCCAATTTTGGTGAGCTTGTGTGAATTGAAGCCTCAGTTTCCTGTTCTTAGCTGACAGGTGTGGCACCCGCTGTGGTCTCCTGCTGCTGTAGCCCATCCACCTTAAGGTTCAACATTTTGTGCATTCAGATATGCTCTTCTTCATACCTCTGTTGTAACGAGTGATTGTTTGAGTTACTGTTGCTATTCTATCAGCTCCAACCAGTCTGGCCATTCTCCTCTAACATCAATAAGGCATTTGCACCCACAGAACTGCCACTCACAGGATGTTTTCTCTTTTTCGGACCATTCTCTTTAAACCCCAGAGATGGTTGTGTGTGAAAATCCCAGTAGATCAGCAGTTTCTGAAATACTCAAACCAGCCTCTGGCACCAACAACAATGCCACCTTCAAAGTCACTAAAATCACCTTTCTCCTCCATTTTGATGCTCAGTTTGAACTGCAGCAGATCATCTTCACCATGTCTACATGTGATTGGCTGATTACAAATTTGTGTTAAAGAGCAGTTAACAGACAGGTGCACCTAATAAAGTGGCCTGTGAGTGTACAATCTCTCTGAATTTTTCTTTCAAGTTTTAACTACAAATGTCACTTGAGGCTCTAATAGCTCTAATGCCACTCCCACGTCTAACAATTTCTTTAAAAGATAACTTCATAACAAAATGTTATGTTACAAGATATAACAATATAAAGAAACAAAGTGTTACAGACAAGTGCATTTTCAATAATTCATAGCAAAAATGTCAAAGGTGGCAACAAAAGTAGTTCAAATGATGATATATTGCAGTCACAGACAGTGCAAAATGGCAGAAACAATAGTTTTCTGTGAGGTACAGAGCAGAATTTAAATTAATCACCTAAAATATGATCCCAATCAACTTGTGATGTGACGACCCATGTTTTTTCTTCATTTCAAAGACATCAAACATTTTAGCCAGAAGTTGTGGCTCAGTGACCATTTAATTAAAGCATCAAATGCTTAGTTAGTGTGAAATGACAAGCTTCAGATAAAGAAAAAAGATAAAAATCTACACAAGATCACACCATGCAATGTGTGAACTTTAATTACAAACTTGTTTGGTGACCATATTGTTTGACAGAGTTTCTTAAAACTATGCATTAGAAAATGCAATTTCTTAATTAAATTTGCTACAACTTTAGGACATTGGCAAGAGCAACTGCTGCTAGTGTTTTATTTATGCATTACTAAAAAAATAGTAACTATAATTGAGTAAGGTTGCTACACTTTAAAAATCACAATTACCTTAAATTTAAGTTAAATCAAATTAAACTTAAGTTATTTTAACTTACGTTAAACGTAAAACAGCTTGTGTGACTAAAAAAGGAATAAAGTTAAAACAGGGCTAACTTACAGTATTTTAATAAATGAACATAAAAACATATGTAGTTATGACTAACCGATAATATATTTTTTTACAGCTTACGGTACAGCCACCCTCTGTTCTCCCTGTGTCAGCGTGGGCTTCTTCTGGGTATTCTAGTTTCCCCCCAGTCCAAAAACATGTGCTATACTGTAGGTGAATTGAATAAGCTAAATTGGCTGTAGTCTGTGTGTGAATGCAAGAGTGTATGATTGTTTCCCAGTGATGGGTTGCAGCTGGAAGGCCATCCGCTGTGTAAAACATATGCTGGATAAGTTGGCAATTCATATTGCTGTGGCGACCTCTAATTAATGAAGGGACTAAGCGAAAAGAAAAAAATGAATGAATTAATCATTGAATGAATGAATGAATGAATGAATGAATGATACAACCACCTTAAATGTATAAGAAACAAATTTGCATGTCAGATTTTCTCAAAGAGCAACTAGTGATTTTGTTAATGCAACTTAGCCTAAAGTCACATATTTTAAGCAGACTTGGAAACTCAGCACACAGCTTCCAACTTACATTTAGGGCCTACTCACACTATGCTATCCTAACCATGCCCAGGCCCGTTTCTCGGATCGTTTGAGAAGTGTGAGTGTGCTGAATCAGGCTCAGGCATGGTTCACTTGGCCGGCCCAGGACCGGTTGGAAGAGGTGTGCCTGAGCGCGGTTCACTTGGGCTTTGGCGCGGTACGCTTGTGTGTTAGTGCAAAACATGCCTAAGCTCGAAACTGAAAGCGAGACGTGACATTTAAGGGACTGTTTTATATGGATGAATTAATTATTCTTACTGTTCAATAAACACAAACTGTCGTAGTTTATTAAAGACTCAAACTCCTCACTGCATGACAGCTGTGCACCTTCAGCAAACCTTCCAATTCCTGCAGCACAAGGACTTTATGGTTGTTTATGAGCGTCAAAAGTAGCTGATCTGTTCGGCTAAATATTTGACTCCGTGTCACTGCATATCAAACGACTTAAACGACATGACTAAAAAAAATCACCGTGTTGAGCGAGAGCACTTACTGAAGAGCGCAGCATTGATGACGTAATCGTGCCCAGGCCCTAATGTAATGTGAGCGTGGGCTGTCGGGGGAGACAAAAGGGGGGACAACCGTGCTTTGGCCTGGTTCAAGTTAACTGTACATAGTGTGACTATGCCTTTAGTCATTTAGCAGACATCTGAATCTTCTCTTATCTCAATTTATCTAAATCTTTTTACTCATGTGAAACATCACAAGCAATTTATCCGAAGAGCCAACGATATCCGCAGTACACAGTGCCAAGTGGCAGGAGTTATTATAGAAAGTGCCTTTATTTATGGTTGGTTTTAGTTAAGTGCTTGTGGGAGAAGTGTGTTTTAAGCTCTTTCCTAAAGGCTTGATGAGCTCAGCAGAGAAGTTGAAGTTTGCAGCTTGTTTCACCAGTGAAAACACAGAGGGTGAAGTTTCTGGAAAGCAACTTAGTATAGTGTAGTGAAGACACTGAAAAGTGCATGTTCACTGATTATAGGGAGATCTTGTGATGAGATGAGTGATAAACCAACAGTGTGTGTTTGGGGTGAGTTTGACAAACCAATGGTGGCTCACATAAAATAAGTTGAATAAGTCATCATGTTTGGTACTATATACTATTGTTTCTAGTAGTAGACATTTCTTCAGTTTTCCCTGGGATCTCATGTCTTTGGTGTTGCTAGAGCTTTGCTTGACTGCTTCACTAACAAATTTTCATAAAAAATTATTAAGTTTAATACAAATATTTGATATTTAGATGTCATTTAGGTTTAAATTTTCAAAACTTTTTATTAAACATTTTATTAAACATTACAGGTGTATTATTTTATCTGTGACAAAAGCATAATATTATTATTTAACTATTGTTTACTATGTGCTTTTGTGATTTGTATTGCTCATTATATTAGTTTATACAACAGTTCTGTCTGGTTCTTGAATCTGATTGGGTGATAGCTGTGCGATATTCCCATAATCACAACAGTCGTACAGCCTTCTCAATATTGCAGCTGTTTGACAACATAATGTAAATTTGAAGGTTTTTTAGGTGAGAATGTTGTTGTTTAGATTAAATCTATGCAGTTTATTTATAAGGATAGTGCCTATTTTTGATATTTATAATTTCTGAGATACTGTGCGTCAGCATCCATCAGCCTGTCATTGAGAGCAAAGACGGTTTATGTTGTCCATTCACAAGATGTCGACAGAGACCGCATAATAAGCCATTAGCAGAGAATAGACTTTCGTGTTTTCAAACTACAGCTCATCAAAACATTATTAAATTGGTGAGTGACATTCTAAGTCAATCTCTCTCTTTTGTATGTTGTATTTATACCATAGTAATTGTATTGAGTGTGAGATGGGACTTACAGTATGTCAGGAATGTATGTATTTTGTTTTGGGCACTCTTTGTGTAACCCTGAGTTACTTTTTGGTTGACCATCTGTTTGTTTCTAATGAGTTTCTTGTTTTCGTTTCTGCACACTAGTACAGCAAACAGAAAGAAGAAATGCCCGCTTGTGATAAGCGTTTTTCCTTATCGCAAACACAACAGAAATCTGGTAGTGATTGCGCAGCTGTGACATTGGTGAAGTAGTAACGGTTTCTGCTGTTCTGATATCAGCTGCAAAATTGTCTTTTGGCTCCCTGGTAATATTATCATGCAATATTTAAGTGAAAACTCTTGAAAAATAAATTAAGCAACAACAGTTTGCACTTAGATATTGCTTGATAATATTAGCAGGGAGCCAAAAGAGAACCCTGAGTTCTGAGAAATTTGAGCCCAGGGCTGCCGCCTGGTCGATGAGCATGTACAGTAAGGGGGTACGAGATCAGCTATAGTTCTTGAGAGCTCCCCCTTGTAAAGGAGGAAAAGGGGGAAATGGGGTGGATGGGGGATTCTTCAAAAAATTATGATAAGGGAGTAATACAAGATGGGCTATTTAGAATGAGTTTGGATTGATTGAATTGGCTTACTAATGATTACAGATCAATCATATCACATGCTCTTATCTAAATTAGCTTGAGAAACTTAAAAACTAGCATTTAAAACTAATAATTTATTTCAATTAACAAATAAAGTGCGGACTTGGTGGTGCAGTAGGTAGTGCTGTCACCTCACAGCTAGAAGGTCGCTGGTTCGAGCCTCGGCTGAGACAGTTGGCATTTCTGTGTGGATTTTGCATGCTCTCCCTGTGTTAACGTGGATTTCCTCTGGGTGCTCCGCTTTCCCCCACAAGTCCAAAGACATGTGTTACAGGTGAATTGGGTAGGCTAAATTGTACGTGGTGTATGAGTGTGTATGGATGTTTCCTAGTAATGGATTGCAGCTGGAAGGGCATCCGCTGTGTAAAAATATGCTGAATAAGTTGGCAGTTCATTCTGCTGCGGCGACCCCAGATTAACAAAGGGACTGAGCCAAAAAGAAAATGAATGGATGAACATTTAAAGATATTTTTTGGAGGGTGACACAGAGGCTCAGTGGTTAGCACTGTCACCCCACAGCAAGAAGGTGGCTGGTTTGAGTCCCGGCTGTGTCAGTTGGCATTTCTGTATGGAGATTGTATGTTCTCCCCATGTTCACATGGATTTCCTCCGGGTGCTCCGGTGCTCCAAAGACATGTGGTATATAGGTGAATTAAATTAACTAAATTGTCCATAGCTTATGTGTGTGAATGTGAGAGTGTATGGGTGTTTCCCAGAACTGGATTGCAGCTGGAATGTCATCCGCTGTGTAAAACATATACTAGATAAGTTGGTGGTTCATTCTGCTGTGGCGACCCCTGATAAATAAAGGGACTAAGCCGAATATGAATGAATGAGTTATTTGAGGAGATGCCAGCATTCAGTCAGCATATCTGTAATGTATTGAGGTCCTAGACCATTTAGTGATTTATAGACAAGTAATAAAACTTTAAAATATATTCTGAATGTAACTGGGAGCCAGTGTAAAGATCTAAGGACAGGTGTGATGTGCTCTGTTTTCCTGGTTCTGGTCAGAATCCTGGCCGCAGCAATCTGAATGAGCTGCAACTGTCTGACTGTCTTCCAGTCTTGTTTCCAGCCTATCCAGAAGTATGCTGTGATCGACAGTGTCAAATGCAGCCCTGAGATCGAGCAGTACCAGCACTGTTAGTTTACCTGAATCTGTATTTAGGCGTATCACCGATTATCTTTATAGTTGAAGTTTAAGAATTTGTTAACCTGGTTGAAAACAACTTTTTCAATGATTTTGCCAATGAAAGGAAAATTTGAGATTGGCCTGTAAATGTACTCATACTGAAACCTTCATCAATTCAAATGAATAATGAAAAAAAAACAATCACATCCACGGTAAGTGAAGGGTTGTTTTTTCCAACATTCTTCAGTCAATATATCTTGTTTTGTGTTCAACTGTAGAAAGAAACTCAAACAGGTTTGGAACGAGAAGAGCAAATGATGACAAAATTTTCATTTTTTGTGAACGATACTTTATATTATTAACTTTTTTTAATAGTCTGACTAATAATCAACCCAAGTAAAAATCCCTTACTTGTGAAACACTTCAAAACACCGTCTTTTTTAAACACTGCCACTGTGTTATAACAAGTATAGTGTAGGATAAAAACTCTCTGGTGTTTCACAGATTTTTTTCTCCTCAGCTCAGAGCATTCAGTTTGCACGGTCTCTCTATATAGGAAGCTCTTTGCTGCCTTCGCTTTGGGCCAATTTTACATGCCTGTTTGAAAAGACTTCAGTGAAGGGCAGTCTGGAGAGTATCAACACGACCAAACTGCAAAGAAGTCCCATCTGCTTATCTGAGCTAGCAAGCTGCTTCTCGAACAGCTGATGTTACGATTATCGGCAGCACATGCTATAACGTGGCCTGAATATCCTCCAGAAGCAGCGAAGATGGAGTTATGGATGGAGGGCATTCAATACCTTAACAGCATTAAATAAAAATGAGATAGCTTGTGGTGAAACTGGAAGACGTAATGCTCAGGCTAATGCTTCTGCAATACTTTTAAGTCATTTACAGTAATGGGTCTGAACTTTAAAAATGTCTTTTATCAAGTCTGTTGATGGATGTTTAATTGGTCACAGTAGCTCACCTGCAATGCCACGGGTCGTGGGTTTGATTCCCAGACGCACTGATAAAAATGTATAAATTTAATGCACTGTAAATCACTTTGGATAAAAGCATCTGCCTAATGAATAAATGTAACTCAAATGGAAGCTTTCAGATGGATGATGAAAAAAACCCTCTATTTTTTTTGTCATTTGTGTGAATGAGTTCTGGAATTTAAAACCAGCCGTGTGACAGAAAACTAGAAGCCAGAAACATGTTTTTAAAAGTGGAATATTGTCAAAAATATATCTGTTACACAAGGTTAGTTAGGCAGGTAATGTTAAGGGGTGATCCAAGTTTTTATTTTTTTGTCTGTTCTTTTTGGTTTTTCATGACGCCTGCATTAACTAGTTAGACTTTTTATAAAAAGCAGGTATCGGTGAAATTTCAGCATGCCACAGGTCAAATACATAAATACAGGGGAATAAATCACTAGTGTATCAATGTGCTAATGCTGCGTTTTTATAAAGCAACATAATATAATAAATAGTCTTGAAGAGTTTCAAAGTCATCATCTGATAAGTGTTTGTTTCATTTTTTAACTGTCCGTCTGGAAACAAATGATATGATGACAAATCCTTTCATTCTGAAGAAAGCCATTGTCTTTACATCTTTGATAATTATCTAACAATTATGAGAGGCAATTAGGGACAATGGCGTGACAATGTTTTCGGGCCAGGTATAAAAACCTTAAACATAACAAATCGCCTAATGCTGATTGGTTGATTTTTGTCACTTGGAAATATGTGATCAGATTTACAGTAGATCCATACTTTTGACTGTGAGTTTGATGGTCTGGCTACACAAAAAATACATAAGCCTGATCTTGTGTTTGCAACTGTATCCAGAATCCGCAGTCTTTCTAGACTTTGGACCTCACTTTTTAAAGAAATGAATATGCATAAAATCACTTTTTCTTTTAATAAAATAGTTGAATATTTATAAACTTTAATATTTTTGTATACGCCACACACTTAAACATGATCACTGTCAGTTGTTCATTTATATGTTGTTGTTGTTGTTTTTTTGGCTCATTTGGGTAACATCTTTGTAAGTGGACATGGAGTTACAGTGTGTCTAGTCAGTAGATTGTCTGTTACATTCTACTCACTAGAAATAACTACATGTTCCATTACAGCTGAAGAGTTCAAATGCAAAAGTGCCATCTGAAATTTTCTTCTAAATAACTGAACATAAACATAAGAGGGTGAGAAAAATGCTCATTTTAGAAAGAAATTTAAGATAGCACTTAGAGGCTTTTGCATCTATACTCTTCAATTCTAACCTTATACAACAATTAACTTGTACTCTTAAATGTACAATAGAGGGGAAAATGAGTGCCAGAAAAGCAGCAGTTAGAGATAGTGCTGTCTTACCAGCCATGTCAATTGCAAATGGTCTGTCGGCCTTCCAGCCTGTGTACCAACCGACCACTTTCCCCTTCTCCACCAGTGGACGCTCGTACCTCCGGCCTCCGACCAGTCCCACAGGCCACACTGACACTCTCCTAGTTGAGCGCATCTGCAAAAGACAGAGCAACTGTAAATTTTACAATAAAATGGCAAATAACTAGACCACTTTGCACGTTACTGTATATCTATGTATCTTTGGGCCTTTATTGTTCACTTAGGCTTCTTTTAGTGCGGTTTATGTAATATGTGTAGATTACTGTAAGTGCACGTACTCAACTGTTGAATCAATTTGTACATTGAAGGGTTAGTTCCTCCAAAAATTGTAATTCTGTTTTTAATTTCTTCCCCTCATATCATCATATCATCACTTCAATCCACTGAGACGTCTTTTTTTCATCTTCAGAACACAAATTAGGATATTTAGGATGAAATCCAAGAGCTACCTCATCCCTCTATAGACAGCAATGGT
Source organism: Danio rerio (assembly GCF_052040795.2). Lineage (NCBI taxonomy): Eukaryota > Metazoa > Chordata > Actinopteri > Cypriniformes > Danionidae > Danio > Danio rerio. Next base: position 30,548,855 of record NC_141033.1, on the reverse strand, counting down.
TAAGAAACATTCAAAGTTCAGAAAAAGAGCCATAAAAATTCTCTAAACATTGTATTGTACTTCAGCAGTTCAACTGTAATCATACGAACCTCCAAAAACACTTCAGTGCAGCAAAAAATTGAAATACTGTAGAAATTCTTGATTCTGATTAGATGAAGGATGCATTATTTTCGTTACAGCGCTTAGGTAGTTCCAGTAAGTTTTGATCACTGAAATAAATGCTCTTCTCCCAAACGTTCGTAGTTACCACTCACATGTGATGCACAGGAAGCCGATGAGTACTGTTAATAACAAACAAAAAATCCACAAAATTAGACAAATACTCATCAATTATGCCACAAAATCAAGTTTTTCAAGCTGCGCGGTGGGTAATCCTTCACCTCCATGTCGGACATTAAAATCCTTTAACACACGGCAAGCCGTTGATTATCCCTTACATACAGTATATGTGTGCAAAAACAACATTTGTTCACCAATGTCTTCTGTATCAGATCAAGTTTTACTATGGGCAATACAACGATTCTGTGTTACACTGCTGACTTCAATGGCAAAATGTTGTACTGCCCATTTTGAAAATATTTTGTTTCCTATTCTGGGCATTGAACATCTCAGAACTAAGGATGGTAAACTAAGCTCTCAGATACTATCTAAAATATCCTAAATTATGATTTGAAGATGAGGGGATTAGAATAACACAAGAGTGAGTAATTAATAAAGGAATTTTTATTTTTGGGTAAAATAATCTTTTAAATATAGCTAGTAGTTTGAATTGCTGGTCACCTAAAAGCACGCAAGACAAATGTGGCTCATGAGTAAAAAAAAAAAAAAAGTCAATTTCAACACAATCCACAAAAGAATCATCATAAAATGAAGACTGGTTAAAAAACATTAAGCTACAGCTTTCACTTAGAGCTCTGGTGCTGACAACCATACAGAATACTTGTTCTATTATTTTTAAAGGAGTGAGTATAGCATCGCCACACACAGCGTGGCTTATTATAAAATCCTGGCTCATTTTCAGCATAAATAAGTCAGTCCACCTGCATTCAGCTGGAGCCAGCATGCATCGCTCTTCAGTTTCATAAACACCATCACATCTGATTGAACCACCCGGCAGCACTAAAACTGTCATTTCCAACAAGATCCCATCTTCCTTGAAGAATTTTAAACATGCTGCTACTGAAAGAATCCCCTTTCTCTTCCATTCCTTCATATATAATACAAAATAAAAACTATTTGCCACTGGGGGAATGAGCGTTGCTGCAATTCCTCAAACAAATGGTCAGAGTCGCCTTTGAATATTTAATGGTTGTGCTATTTATGTGAGTGCAGCACGCAGTCGGGTGACGTTGTCTGTGGCTGCCGGCCGTATGCAATGGACAAGCTTTGAAGCCCAAACTGCCGGGCCTTTAGCTGTGTTTCTAATGCCTGTCCTCCTCCCTCGCTTCAAAGGCTCCATCTCCATAATGGTGCTCTTAAAGTGTAACACAGCTCAAAGGCAAAGTCAGAGAATTCTCTATAGTAAAGAGACTGTCATCTGCAGGTGCCAAGCATCCTTTTGCATTGAGGATCACAACAAGAGCAACAGGCACAGCTATCAAATGCAATGTCACATACACAGATCTTTGTATTGAGCTCTCAGGCTACAGACGACGATGGCAAGGCATCTGTATTTGGCAGCTTTTGTGACCCACGTGTTTTCTGCAGGGACAGGGAATAAGAAATTCTGGCCCCATTTTGACAACAGAGTGCAGACACATAAATTTGTAGTAGACAAGTGTGTTCAATATCTTTAGAGAAGCAAAATCACCTTCGATAACACAACTCTACGTGCTGCCTGACAGTTCCGGAGAGGATTCAAACAATGCAACAGCAAAATTGGATCTAGAAAGGAACTATATTTCCAGGGAAAGACAAGTTACAACTGAGAACAATAAATCAGATGTAGAATTTGCTGTGATGTTGTACCGAAGCTACGAGGCAGGGTAGCAGCATAAATGTGACTTTTTCTGACAGTACATGCACAGCAAAATATGACAATAAAAACTTTTTAATTAGTCTTCTTTTCTCACGTTCAAGAATATCTGGAAATCTTTGAAACAAGAGAAGCTTTACTGCATATGTAGAGAAAAAAAATCAACACAAACGCTTCTCTCATTATTTTATTCTTGTGCAAAACAACTAGGATAGCACTTATTCCAATGTTTATTCTACTCTCTTTATCTGCCACAGCTCACTATAACCTCAGCTTAATTTATTTTTATGGTAAAGTACTGCGATTGAATTGGTCATTCAGTTACATTTTCAGTAGTGCTGCACATGCTCGTTGGATTTAAAGGTGATGTATGTTTAATTTTTAAAGCATAAAAATAATAAAATATGATTTCAGACATTTAATAAACATGCCAAGTAAACCTTTTTTTTATCTGAAAAACATTGCTGAAGTCAGATTTTCTGCTTTGAAAATGTGAGTTGTGAAAATGTGAGTCTTTTTTTTTTTGGTTCTTTTAACACACCCACTGCTACTTTAGCCAATTATAATTCAGCACCCCAGGTTGCCTTGGTGGAAAACAGAGTACTTCATTCATTCAGTCAGGAAGGCTTTCAAAGCATGCACTCGTGACCGAAATGTGACGTCCTGGTGAACAGTAGCAGACTTTGAAATGAGCCGCAGATTCAGAGTTCCACATGAGGTTATAAATGAGCAAATAATATAGGTTACATTTTAACCCTGTGTCCTAACAACACGCTATGTGACGAGATTAGCAATTTGGCTGCTTGCATCAGACGAAACACGAAATTTAAATACAGCCATTCAGAAGCACAGAATACACACTCACTCACGGAATGATAAGGTTTATAATCTAATTAATACATATTAAACCTCTTTAACATTAAATGTAGATGCTGAATCACTGATACAGTATGTGTTGGTTTTGAGTCACAGTTCTGAAGTTCAATTTCAAACGGTATATTTCATTTTTAAGATCTGAGGTGAACTATCTGCTGCTGCTTTCAGTAGTATGGCAATAAATGTCATGTTAAACGACATTCAAACTCAAATTATTAGCATTTAACTCAGAAATAAAGCACATGAGGTGTACCTGAGGTGATCTATGACTAGGTTTACATGGACACCAATAATTCGATTTTAATGTGATTAAGACAATACTTTGATTAAGAGTTAATCATGTAAACAGCAATTCATTTAATCAAATTAAGATCATAAAGAGAAATCGAATTAAGACATGTGGAGTATGCAGATTTCAGTTGCATTATTAAAGCATGAAATGTTTGTGAATCAAAGTGAAAGTGCCAAACTGCAGTTAAAGTCTACAAATCAAAAATGAAACACCCAAAATTGCATGAAACTCCAGAGGAAATGCGGATATTGTGGTGACGCAATGATAATAATCGAATTATGTGCTATAACAAGTAATAAAGGATCCTGAAAGAAACAATGAAAAAGCAACTCATGTAAACACCTTAGTCTTATTATTCTCTTCATTAGATTAAAGCAAAAAAAAAAAAAAAATTACTGATGTTCATAGAAATAAAAACTGTTTCTAATTTATAATATTGGTTGTTGGAGTTGGTTAGAATATTGGAGTTGGTTAGAACAAAAATTCCTTTTAATATGGAGAATATTCCTTTGCGTCCCATTGCTTTTTATTTAAAACACAATTTAAATCAGCCTTTAGGCTCAAGACTTGCTCCTTTTGGTCCTGAATCTGACAACCTGCACCAGCGTTTGTTTTGATCCAGGAATGCAATACATAGTTCAACCACTGGGTGTAATACTGCACCTTTAATGGTCTATCCGACAAAAAGAATGCTTGTAACAAAATGTTTTTTGTATCGATACTCTTGCATTGTACAAAAAATATATAATAGAAGTCAATGGGATTAAAAACGGTTACCAAAGTTTATCAAAAATATTTAAAGAAAAGAAAAAAGAAAATTGGGTAATTCTCAGTTTTTTGTTGTTGTTTTCATGGGAATGCATGAATCTAATTGCATGAATCCACATGAATCACATCTGTCTCTTCCACAGAAGAGAGAAAGTCATACAGATTTGGAAAAAGAAAAAAAGTGAAGGATGAGTAAATGATTACTTTATACTTTTATTTTTTTTAGGTTACACGTGACTTTTTATTTTATCTGTCTTCACATCTTTCTGACAATTATCTGTATTGTTTGCTGAGAATAGTACATTTAGAGGGTACTAAAACCACATGCACAGACAACTGTCTGACACATGATTTATATGTGAGTGGGTGGAGCTAAATGTCTCTTGCTGACTCTCTGATTGGAGTATTTTTTTAATTTCTATTAAATGGCAGTAAACAGGTTAACTACACAATATTTTGAATGTTGATAATGCATTGTTTGTGCAGCAAAGTTCTATGCGTACTTGATCCTCAAACACCTGCTGGCAACGTGCAAAGAATGTGTGATATCAGACATCGGTTATGCATACTTTAATCCTTCTGGCCAAAGAATGCAAGGAGATATAGATACACATACTGTATACAACATGTCAACTGTACATGAAAAAGAACCACCCGAAACTGATGCTCAAATCAGACAGTGAAAACACACAAGTATAGCACAAATCTGGCACGTTATTTACATAATTACATTTACAAATATTGTAACTGCTTTGCATTCCATACATCTGCATCTCTGTCACTTACAAAAAATCCACAATATACCAGATGTGTACAGTACATAATTACTCTAGTTTTAAAAAAAATAGGCATTTGTCTGCATTATAAGCCTTAATTAGTCAGACGGTAGCATCTTTACTTACAGTATAATGATTCAATGTCTCTTTCTCTAAGTTTTCTGTATTTTAGCAGTAATCTGACTTATTTTATTGTAAAATAAGAAAATGTTGTGGTAGTACATTGACTCTCTTTGCCTGCCTATTCATTCTCCAGGGATCCTGAACAGAAGAAAACTCCAGGGATAGCACTACTTTAACAGTCCTATAATTGGACAAGATTCAATCTAACATGTTCAATGTTGCAATACGTTTTAAATGTGAAAACTGTTCTGGGATGCCTTTCTACATTACTGTTTGCCAACTATGTTTGCAAGTTATTTTGTCACCAACTAAGTTCAGCTATTCGTTTTTCCCAAAATCAATGGTTCCAGCAAACATTTGCAAACTTGTGTGGTTGGAACTACAGCTTTCACAAGGGTTATAATCCTAATATGACATAGATTTCTATAGATCATACATTTTTTTGCAAATCAAGCAAAATGCATTACAATCCATATCTTACATTGAATACAGACAAATTTCATCCTACTGTAGGTCTAATGAGAATTAAAGTGCAGTGATATTTGTATAATATAAAAAAGCAATAAATAAATCTAGAAATCTAAATCTGTACCTAGGTATACCAACATTTATACATATACACTCACTGGCCACTTTATTAGCTTCCACTTTATTAGTCCAACTGCTCGCTAACGCAAATGTCTAATCAACCAATCATATGGCAGCAACTCATTGCATTTAGGCATGTAGACATGGACAAGACAATCTGCTGCAGTTTAAACCAAGCATCAGAATGGGAAAGAAAGGTGATTTAAGTGCCTTTGAATGTGATATGGTTGTTGTTGCCAGATGGGCTGGTCTGAGTATTTCAGAAATGCTGATCTACTGGGATTTTCAAGCATAATTACAGAGAAGGGTCAGAAAAAGAGCAAATATCCAGTGAGCGGCAGAAATGTGGGCGCAAATGCCTTCATGATGCCAGAGGAGAATGGTCAAACTGGTTCGAGCTGATAGAAAGGCAACAGTAACTCAAATAACCACTCATTACAACTGAGGTTTAAAGTAGAGCATCTCTGAATGCACAATACATCAAATCTTGAGGCAGATGGGCTACAGCAGTAGAATACCACACCGGGTGCCACTCCTGTCAGCTAAGAACAGGAAACTGAGGCTCATCAAAATTGGACAATGGAAGATTGGAAAAACGTTGCCTGGTCTGATTAGTCTCGATTTCTGCTGGTAGGATGGTAGGGTCAGAATTTGGCATCAACAATATGAAAGCATGGATCCATGCTGCCTTGTACTAACGGTTCAGGCTGCTGGAGGTCGTTTAATGGTGTGAGGGATATTTTCTTGGCACACAATCGGCCATTAGTACCCAATGAGTATCGTGTCAACACCACAGCCAACCTGAGTATTGTTGCTGGCCATGTCTATCTCTTTATGACCACAGTGTACCCATATTTTCATGGCGGCTTCCAGCAGGATAACGCACCATGTCATAAAGCATGAATAATCTCAGACTGGTTTCTTGAACATGTCAATGAGTTTACTGTACTCAAATGGCCTCCACAGTCACCAGATCTCAATCAAATAGAGCATCTTTGGGATGTGGTGGAATGAGAGATTTGCATCCTGGATGTGCAGCCAACAAATCTGCAGCAGCTGTGTGATGCTATCATGCCAATATGGATCAAAATCCCTGAGGAATATTTCCAGAACCATGTTGAATATATGCCACAAAGGATTAAGCCAGTTCTTAAAAGGATCCAACCTGGTACTAGTAAGGGGTACCTAATAAAGTGGCCGGTAAGTGTATATTATTTAATATTAAATATATTTTATATTATTAAAACAGATTATGGTTACCTCACCAAAAGACATGGTTCAGATGTTGTAATTAAAGACATTTGCCAGCTTTTTGTCCTCAAACTACTGAGTCTCCATTTGCGTGTTATACAAATAGCTTGTGACTAAAAATTTAACAACAACCAAATAATAATAATAATAATGATTTTATTTGCATGATTAATAATGAAGCTATTTAAGCTCATTTATCGGTACAATGATCCTCCACACTCCACTGAAGCAGACGAAGACAATTTTTCCCACAAGTACTTGATCGATGAGCATTAATGCACTGTACTAAACTCCCTTCTCTAATCTTTACCTCAACTTAAAAAACCCTCTATTGTTTCACATCTGTCACATCTCTTGTACTTTTCTAGCCAATTTTAAAACTTTGCATCACAGCTCTTTTATGTTACTGTCGCCTTAGGATGAATCACTGGAGATGTGGCATTTCTCATTGGGGGAAAACAGTACGTGCTAAATTAAACCATTGTGTCGTTAATTTTTGTCATCATGAAGCACAGGTTGTTGAGAGTGGCCAAATGACTCTCATTGTTGTGCTGTGTAATGTGTTTGTGTTGAGCAGAGCAGGGGTCATCAGCACACTGACACTGCGCTCTACCCCTCAGGGTCTCTTCCATGTGTTCATCCACATGTCCAGCTGTGTTCTGGAGAAATGGAGAGAGGCAAAATGAAGCAAAGGAAGGGAGAGAGGCCTCAAAGCAAGCATTGAAGAAATGAGGAGAGAGCGGTAAAGCCTGTGGCGGAGGAAAAGAGGACAGCTAAGGGGAAAAAAAGCTGAGATAAAAGAAGGGTAGCATAATTGATGATGAATGAGACGATGAACTGTAAGTGCAGCATCTGAACAACATCCAACACAGAGGAGATTTTGGGTTACTTTAGAGAGGACAAAGAGCATAATGCAAACCTTTCCTCTCATCAATTAACTGATATCAGCTTTTTGGTGCCATCAGTTAACCAAAAAGGCCAGGCATAGACTTACATTGCAATAGGTAACTATTTTGTCTTTGTGAATTGGTGATTTGGTGGCTAATTTTTAAGTTTAACAATTTCATTTACACATTTAGTAGATGACATTTCATAATTTTTTATAGTTATCATTATTGTCTAGTATACCTTTTTTGTAAGTAGAACGAAAATGGTTGTTAGAAGTAATTTAGTGTTTGAATTCATTGCAATCATATTTCCTCAATCACTTTAATTATTTGAATTCTTAAAACATTCTGGGTTTTGACTGACCAACATTTATTAACTTCACTGTAAAATAGGAAACTTAATTAAACTGAATTAATTTAGTTGTTTTTATAGGGGTTTGCATGCTTTGTAATTAAATTATTAGACTTTGATATTTGCTTCAACAGCTTTAGATGTTGAAAATTTTAATAAAGTGACATTTTTGTAGTTTGTAACAATACAGAATCTATGTTTTATCAGGGCTGGGCGATTAATTGAAAGTCATTAATCGACATTCAGAACCAATAATCGATCAAATTGTTCCAGGTCAATTTTTTCAATTACTTTCCCTACTGTGTGTGGAGTCACATGGCCCCGCTCTGTTAGGTCTGAATTTCACTTATTATATTATGATTTTTAATTATTTTGATATTATACTTCTGCCATGGGTATGTGTATAGTCTGGAGCAGCCTTCGCATACCTGCACACTAGTCAAAAGAATTTACTTACTCGTCTTCAATAACAAGTAGCGCAAGCTTTGTGATTGGTGGGTTTTGTAGCGGTGATGACAGTGGGCAGCGCAGAGGTACACATTTAAGGCAATGTGTTTTAATTTCATTTGTTCAGCGTTGATGTTCAATTAATAATCATAGATAGTAGATAGTGTGTGTGTTTACTTCAATTATTTAAAATCAAGTAATGCACCCACATTCAAAAATATCTTACTTGTAATATGGGAGCATATTTACTGTACAAAACTTGTCAGTAAAGTATGAGGGCAAAAACATAAAAAAATCAATAAAATAATCGTTCATGAATCGTAATCGGGCGATGCAGTGGCGCAATACTGTATGTAGTGCTGTCGCCTCACAGCAAGAAGCTCGCTGGTTCGAGCCTCAGCTGGGTCAGTTGCCGTTTCTGTGTGGAGTTTGCATGTTCTCTCTGCGTAGGCTAAATTGTCTATAGTGAATGAGTGTGTCTGGATGTTTCCCAGAGATGGGTTGCAGCTGGAAGGGCATCCGCTGCGTAAAAACATTTGCTGGATAAGTTGGCAGTTCATTCCACTGTGAAGTACCCAGATTAATAAAGGGACTAAGCCGAAAAGAAAATGAATGAATGAATCATAATCAAGTTAATTCATTGAAAAGTCATTAATAGACATTCAGAACCTATAATTGATCAAATTTTTCCAGGTCGATTTTTTCAATTACTTTCTCTACCGTGTGTGGAGTCACATGACCCCGCTCTGTTAAGGCTGAATTACACTTATTATATTATGATTTTAACTTATATTGATATTATACTTCTGCCATGGGCATGTGTATAGTTTGGCGCAGACTACGCATACCTGCGCACCAGTCAAAAGAATTTACTTATTCAATTTATAGAGATTTTAATTTTAGGCCAAATCGCCCAGCCCTATGTTTAATGTTGTTTCAATAAAAATGTGTATAAAAAGCACTTTGTTAAACTGTAAGGTTACATTTTCAACACCAACGTCGACAGATCAAGGTCCCATAATGTGATTTACAATTCAATTCAATTAATCTTTATTTCTATAGCACTTTTACAATGTAGAATGTGTTAAAGCAGCTTAACATGGTAGTTCTAGTAAATTGAAACCGTGGACAAGTATAAGTAAATAGAAAATATAAATCACAAAACATGGAACATTAATGGATAATTTTACAGTGTTTCATTTAAAAATATTTACTCCTGACTGAATATATTAACATCACAATAGTCATTATATTTCTTATACAAACGAAGACCAACAAAGACCAACACCTCTTTTTTTTGTTCCAGAGAAACTTTCAGATAGATGAAACACTGTTTACTAAAATAATCGCAGCATACGACTGAAATTATCAAAAATGTATCTAAAGAAATGTGCAAATTTATCAATGAAAGAAAAAAAATGTGATCCTCTGTAAGACAAAAGTGTCAAATGAAGTATCTCTCATCACTTTGCAGTGTTATCTGTTTCATCTGTTGTACACAGACAACCGTTTAGACAGACAAACCCTAATTTCCCAGCTGTCAGGTCACTCTGTCGTTTCTCTGTGACTTCCACTGCCTTAAACTGGGTTAATTCACTCTGCTTGGCTACACAGTATACTGGGTCGCCTTCATTTATGTGCATGTTCAGAGACTCATAAGATATAGATGGCGAAGGCATGATAAAACACACCACATGAATGTCTATGGGGACAATTCAGTGAGCTTGACTGAGGCGTTGCCAGCCTTTTAGTAATTGCCAACGTTTTTATTCCAGCTGCATAGATTTAAATGTATTGCAACAACCTTTGGAGTGCAATATTTGCTTGTGCCTGCATAACGAGAGTAAACAGTTTAAAATGACTCCATTGTGGCTCCACTTTGTTTCTATTTTATTGTTTTTAGAGTGTAAGGACACCAATGTGTTTATTTGTAAAGCGTGTATTTCCACACTTCTTGTTTATTATTTTTGCTTATTAATGCTGTAGTTGTCTATATATATATATATATATATATATATATATATATATATATATATATATATATATATATATATATATATATATATATATATATATATATATTATTTTGTGACATGTGAAAAAGAACAATAGTGCCCCAGCCAATCTTTTTTCAGTGAATCACATGGATTTTGATCCAGGCCAACAAGCAGACCATATAACACCCTATACCATAAACAAACTAGTTCCAACTTAGACTAGGCTTCTTATTTCTGTTTAGTTGAGCTATTCATTGCCACCCCTGCTGAAAAAAAGCTAAAGAAACCACTACATTTTTTTGTGGTTTTATTGGTTATAATTATATTGGTTTCAATGGGAACTGTAATGCTCCCAGTGGGTTTCTACTGGTAAATTGTTGCCTTCTTGATGGCATTTTAAAATCTTTACATACTAATCGAATATGTTCCAATCTTTACACCAAATGACCCTGATTTTACAAGGTTATTGGAGTAAAACCTATCCCAAATCAACTACACCTTTAGTCTACTACATTAACATTTTTAAGGCACTGATTTTAATATGTACGGTTGTGGTTTGTAATTGGTATTTGTAGTGAAATCACAACTTTTGTGATGGTTTCCTTTTAGTTTTTCAGCAGACTGTTAGAAATGTAACACTTTTATTGTGATTTTTTTTTTCTAATCAAATCTAAACTATTGACAGCCTTGTTCTTAAACAACTAATAATCTCAAGGAGTCGTACTTACCTCTTCAAATAACTCAAGGCTGTAAGTGTTATCATCATCCGCGAAGAAAACTACTCCTTTATCTTTGGAGCCCCGGTGTCCTCTTATCCAGCCGAGCGCTAAGTTCCTCTGCTCGGTCGCTCGGGGCATCCCGGTCCGCTTGAACCTGCGCGGGGTGAACACGTTCAGGTGAGTGTATCGCACCCCGCACCGGGCGAGAAACCGCGACACCAATTCCGTGTGGGAGTTCGCGTCCTCCACCACGATCCAATGGAACTGTGGGACCTGGCGGAACGTATTTGCCAAGCGGGTGAGCTCTGCTTTCTGCACCGCTCGGCTGTAAGTGGGAGTGATGGCATAAATGACCGGGAGAGATGTGGCGTTTCTCCCGCTGCTGCTGGCGGTGGTGCTGCTGCTGCTGGTCCGAGTCGTTCTGACGACCTGCCGCTGCTGTACATTCCCCAACCGAGATAAATAAAAGCTGGCCGTGTTCCGAACTGATAATCTCTTCGTATCGATGTCGATCACGATGATCACTATCAAGATCCACGGAAGAAGGATGAAAAAGCGAGTGTAGAAGATGGATTTCATTGTGCCCGAAGAACCAGAGCTGCTTAATTTGAAGCACAAACCGAGCAGTTCCTTCAGAGGTGATTAACGGATTATTGCAGATTGTTACTTTTTAAACTTCCCTTAAAGCCGATCCTCGGGTGGTTTTTAGACAGCATCCACAGTCCACGGTCGTTTAAACTTCCCATTCCCGTTCCTAAACGCGCTGTTGCGATCCCATCCCGTCCTGCGCTCCGCCGGAGAGTCCGTGCCCTGAGATGATGCTCCCTATACAGGGAGTCCTCAGTCGTTTAGCGCAGAGAACAGTGCCAAAAATAACAACAGGTCATTGTTTTGGTCACGTGCATGGCTTGGAGTGCAATAAAGTCATCTAGGTGCGATGATTAGCCTGCTCAAAACTGCGCCGAATGATGAGGCTGCGCTGATGGTCCGACAAACACTGCTGTAGTCCGCTGAAATGAGGAAGACTGAGACTTCAAACTGAGATTTCCCCCTCCCCACCTGCGCACCAGAGAGCGAGAGATGAATCACACGCATTGTATTCTGCCTTTTCGACGAGAGTCTTATATTCTCATATAATATTCAAATATTTGGCTGTTGGATGTTTAGTTGAAATTTAACCCAATGCTTAAAATTATGGTTTTAATTTTGTTCTTGAATTTACTGTAATCAAAATTTCCTCAGTCTCTTATTCTAATTTAATTTATTTTAAATTGAAAATATTAAATTAAATGAAAAATTTCAAGACAAAATTTGATTTATTATTACCGTGTTTTATTGATATTTATTTAGATATTCAATATAGTCTTCATAGAGAAAGTGAATAAAAATGCTGTCAATTTTACTCTGTGGCCATCCAAGAGTTAAATTTCCTTTTTTACAGGACATTTTTTATCTGCAACAGTATCCAATCCAATCTCTTTTGGCATTTTAGGAATCAAAAAATATATACAGGAAAATATAAAAACATACCTGTGGCTTCTGATGATATATTGAGCTTTGTTGAAGCAACACCATTAGTCTGTGCAGGACGCTGAACATTATTTACAACATTAACTTTAATCCACAGCCTTGGCAAACAGTATTGGGAACGCTCAGTCCCAAGACTGTGGATTAAAGGTAACAATATTGTAAATAATGTTCAGTTTTTTGCACACACTGATTGTTCAATGCATTGCCAAGAGCCAAGGGTAAATTTGTTTTGCATTTTTTAGCTCTCAATATACTACCTGTCGACTTGCATTTTATAAATCACCAAGGACCACATTTTAATTTAAAAATCATATTTTTATGCTATACTGAAGTGGAAAAAGTCTACACCTTGAAAGGTCTAGGTGCGAGTAAATACACTGATTTTTTTCGATTTTGGCTAAACTCTTCCTCTAAATAAATCAGCCTTTATATCATAGTTTTGACCATTTGTAATGTGCAGTAAACGTGCCAAATTTCCTTTGCCATCAGTTATTATACCTACACAAAAAACAATCCATTAATCAACATAGAATCAATTTAGTACTGTTTACGGCAATTAATTGTCAGCTTCCATATGAAGTCATTTTTTTTCACAATAACAAGATGATTGACTGAGAACTCAATCTGTTGATGTCGATTTGCTTCAGGCATATTCCCATCTGCAGGTTTAGCGGATCACCTGATGTCATAAACAAAACATTGATGCATGACAAACATCAAGGTAAAAAACAACACAGCAACTTATTACAGTTAACAGTCTACATTGTAATCAAAATGGCTGACACGTTGCCTGCAGGCTTTTATGATGTTCATTTCAGCACTGGCATGTCTATTTGACTGCCTCGTGTCTCCATTCACAGTGCGATGACAGCAATGGATTGTGACATCCAGCCTTGTCCTCCCATCCTCGACATGGCACCCCCTGTCAGCCCAGACAATGTCAATCACAGAAAATAGAAGCAACTGTCAGCGACGCCATCTCATTGTGGGCATCCTTTTGTTGCAAATGACTGAAATCTGACAGGTAACAGTTGCTATTGTGCATCTCTTTGCATCTAGAATGAAAGCGAAGCGGCACAATGGCCTGTTTACTCAAGAAGTGAGCTTTAGGTCTCGAATGTAATGGAATTGATCCGAAGTGAACTGTTCTATTACATGGAGCAAGTGGGTTTTTTCCCAATTTGTGAGAAGTGAGGAAATGAGGCGCAATGGAATAAGGAGGATTTATGGTGTTCAGAACTCACACTTCAACATGGGAAATGGTGCTGGTGTGCATTTTTTGCAGTCAATCTAATCTGGTAATCCTCCCATCTTCCTTCATGCTGATGACGCTACGCAGGAAAGCATGGACTGGACTATTTAATGGCTTTCATGGGTGGGGGAGGTGGAAAAGGAAAGCTGTTTATTGATGGAGAAATATCCTTTCAATGCTGGTGCACGCTGTAGAAGCAGGCAGAACGCAATAACAACCAATTAAAGCAGTGCCCCATGAAAATAGATCACAGCGCAACTAGATTAAACGATAATTTAAGTCTCAATTCAATAAGAGTGAGGCAAAGCAATTTAGATCTTCACAATAAGCAGGAAATATAGAATGCATTTGTCAACACCATTTGCATAGAAATGACTTTTCATCACTTTCCATTATTGTGCGAATTTGGCTTGAGCCAATACATTTTCTTAGCATAACTCAATGGAATCAATTGGTCTGCAGTTAACAGCATTAGGTCTCTGTTCTCGGAGCTACAGAAACAAATTGCTGCTAGACTTGTTCTCAACTAAAAATCGAAGCATTCAAATAGTTTCACTTGTTCGGAGCCTAATCTAATTTTCAAGCCAAAATGCATCAACCTGATAACGTTGTGTTTTAAATTCTGCCATTTCAGCTGTACAATAAATTGAGTTTTAAGATGTGCCGCAAAATTGCTTCAATAGCTTAATTGCCATAATAATTTAACTGGGATTGTTGCTTGCAGTCTTTAGTGCAGGAACAACCCATTTAGCTGCAAAATGTGAGCGTGTGAAGGATTTCCAGAACGAGGCCGGATGTATGCTGGTCACGCAAGCAGATCTCTAAATGACAGAAGTAACTTTGCGAGCTCTTTCATTTCAAGGACACCCAAGTAAGTGCTAATCTGAAGCATCCAAGCATGCAATCAATCATTTTTTATTATTATTATTTTGATGGTTAAAGTCTCTTTCCCTTGTATATTTCATCATCTTCCTCTAACGCAGCCTTGGAGATTCATGATGCTCTTTTAACCAGAATGAAACAGCACAGCGACAGGATGAACGTGTGTCGTAATAACCTTGAATCTGTGGCAGGGTATCATGCTGTGGGATTGATTTACATAACAAAAGATGTCTCTTGGAGCTCAATCACAAGTAAACACAACCGAAGCACTAACATGACATTTCGCAGGCCACATATTACGAGTACATTAATAGATGATGACACTCCTCAATCCGGGACTACATCAAAGGTACGAGCGCTGGGAAAAACAAGTATTAGCACCTGTGATACCATGCAGCTTTCTCATACTGTGGGTAACTTAGCAATTACCTGCAGGATCCACTGTGCCTAAGTTGTGTTTGTTGCCACACATGGCATATTAATTTGTATCTTTGTGAAGTAATGATATGCAGATCTCAGAATGACATGCTGATAGCAGTGTCTTTAAACACACATGCAGTTAAAGGTCATTTAGGTCTTTAATTAATCCACTGGGAAATTATATCTGTTAGAGAAGGAGAAATTGAATGAGAAAGTTTCCTAACCTCACAAATTAAGCCTTTGAAAAGAGTGAAATTTTCTTTGGCACCATTTACAATACCTGACAAAAGTCTTATCGTCGATCCCAGTTGTAAGAGTAACAAAGTGTTAGGGCGTACTAACACTATGTACAGTTGCCTTGAACTGGGCCAAAGCACGCTTGTCCCCCCTCCTGTCTCCCCCAACGGCCCGCACCTACATTACATTTGGGTTTAGGCACGCTTACGTCATCGATGATGCGCTGTTCAGAAGTGCTCTCGCTCAGCACAGTGGTGATTTCTTTAGTCATGTCGTTTCACATGCAGTGACATGCAGTCAAATATTTAGCTGAACAGATCAGCCACTTTTGACGCTCAAACAATCATAAAGCCCTCGTGCTGCAGGAATTAGGAGGTTTGCTGAAGGTGCGCAGCTTTCGTGTCTAGTGAGGGGTTTGAGTCTTTAATAACCTACGACAATTTGCATTCATTGAACAGTAAGAATGATTAATAAATCCATATGAAACTGTTCCTTAAAAGTCACGCCTCGCTTTCAGTTTCAGGCTTTGGCGCATTTTGGGCCCAAGTGAACCGATTTAGCGTGTTTTGAGCCCAATTGAACCGCGCTGAGCCTGAGCCCGATTCAGGGCACTCCCACTTCTCAAACGATCCGGGAAACGGGCCTGGGCATGGTTTGGATAGCATAGTGTGAGTAGGCCCAAAAACTTGATTTCTAGATGATCATTTGGAAAAGTGGCAGAAGGTAGATTTTTTTCTGATGAATCATCTGTTGATCTGCATCCCAATCATCACAAATCCTGCAGAAGACCTACTGGAACCCACATGGACCCAAGATCCTCACAATTTTGGTGAAGGAAAAACCATGGTTTGGGGTTACATTCAGTATGGAGCATGCAAGAGATCTGCAGAGTGGCCCGTAGCCCTACGCCTTCAGGCTAAAGAAAATTGGGACACCCCTACCCCTTCACGTGAACATGCAAAACAAAGGGAAGATAAGGGAAATGAATAAAGGGCTAGAATTATGATTGGGCCGAAGATACCTTTTTCTAAGTGTCATATGCTTATGATCAGATTAATAAATATGCATCTTAACACCAGTTGTAAACAAGGCCAAAGCTATTAGATGACTAGTTTTAAAGTTGTAGTTACCTGTAGTCAGCACAGTTGGTTCTTCCATTTCTGGATGCCATTTTAGGTGTTACAGTTCTTTGCTATTCAGATTTTTCAAGTGCTCCTCATCTTTTAAACTGTCAGGTCCAGCCTTGATCTTCACACAAATCCATCTTGAATTTGCTATTTAGTTTCAATGAAATACACAGCTGTGCTGAAGTATGTCCTACGGAAACTCTTTCTCACAGGAGAGAAAAAGGTGAGGATATGAATGCAAGAAAACACTTTCCCATTCTGTCTGAGAGGCATTTACAAACCATGAAAGATGCAGAATGGAGAATGGCGTTTTGATAGAGTGCTCCAGCAAAACCGAGAAATCACTGGTGTTTGCAATTGCATCTGGCACAGGGAACTTGGCAAGGCCTTCTAACATCACAATTAATTGGTCTCATCCGGCAACAATCTAATTTGTTACTGTGACACGAAGCCGTTAACGATAAAGAGCGGTGACAGGGTGATCAATTAGACTTGTCTCTCTCTGGCCCGTTCGGTGCTGTTTGGAAACTCTCGGGATTCTGTTGGTTCGGTCCCAAAGGAAACTGGATCTTGTGGGTGGAGTGGAGCGCAAGACTAGTTCTCATATCAACTCCGGAAGGGCACATCGTCCTGACGCACCCAGTCCACTGACTCCTTTCTCACCTGCTGATGAATGACGGCGGCTTTCGGTTTTCATCTCAGCTGCATTTCTCAGAGGATGCGCTTTCATAGCTTGGTAAGCTTAATGGAGGTCCCATTAGATTTCATTTAAGTATCAGATGTAATCGGTGGTTAGTGTATAAGGGGCTCCAATGACAGAAGTCCTGAGGAGAAATAAAAATAGAAACAAATGAGACAGTTGCTGGCAGACAGCAAGAGTACAGAGTGATACAATTCATAAGGAGTGAGCAGCTCATAAAATGGTTTCTTGCTGCTCAAATGTTTGAGATCAGAGTTTTAAATGTAGACTTTGCAAAATGTAAGACTTTAAAAAAATTGTTTTCACATGAAACTTTCCTAGTTGATAAAAGGTTACATAGATTACACCACATGCCTGTTCACGCTATAAAGTTGATGACCCTAACGATAGTGATATCCTTTTAGAAATCATTCAAGCTGTTAAAGACTAGCTAATGATCATGCCACAGAGGAGAAATATTGGTGGAATCGCTTTCAGAACAGCATTTCTCAGCTGATGAATGATAAAAACATTGACAGCAAAACAGAATCCATCATGCTTTAATGAGCTTCTACATTTTATGTGGCAAACAACAAAATTGTACAATAATATAATATAATATAATATAATATAATATAATATAATATAATATAATATAATATAATATAATATAATATAAAAAAATAAACAGAAGGGTTATCTGAATATTCTTCCTGAGAAATTTGCCTTTAAAGAATTGGAAATCATTCATTCATTCATTTTCTTTTGGCTTAATCCTTTATTTGTCAGGGGTTGCCACAGCGGAATGAACCGCCAACTATTCCGGAATATGTTTTACGCAGCGAAAATGTCTTCCATTATGGAACATAGGATATATTAAATCCATCAAGGAATATGTCTTTCAGTCGCAACCCATGTTTGGACTGTGAGGGAAAGCAGAGGAAACCAACGTGAACATGGGGAGAACATGCAAACTCCACACTGAAATGCTAAATGGTCCAGCCAGGACTTGAAAAGGCAACCTTTTTGCTGTGAAGCAACAGTGCTAACCACTGAGTCACCGTGCCACCGGAATTCGAAATCTATATACAATATAGTATACTACAGTTTATAGTGTGTTTGTGTTTTATTCATAACATTAAAACATAACATGTTCTATATAACATTTTTTACTTTATAACTATTTACAATTAAAATATTTAAAACTGTTTTATAGTCGTTTTTGTTTTCCATTTTATTAAAATGAGACAAAATGTTCAAAGTCTTGTGCTGGAAAATGTTTTTTAGTTTGAAATATATTTTTTAAAATTTTTATATTTTAAAGTAGAACATCATAAATGCAAAAATAAAAAATATGCAAATATGGCCAGGATGCCGAGGTTAAACCCCTCCTCTCTTTCGAAGCACATCCTGGGATTTTTAACAACCACAAAAAGTCAGGACCCTGGTTTAATGTCTCATCCAAAGGCGGTGCTCACTTATAGAGATGAGTTTCAGTATAGAGTCACCATCAATATACTGGGGCATTAGGACCCACACAGACTGCAGGTTGAGCGGCCCCTGCTGGTCTCACTATGACCACTTCCAGCAGCAACCAGCTTTCCCATGTGTTCTCCCAAACAGGTATTGACCAGGCACAGCTCTGCTTACCTTCATTGGCCAACCATGTGAGAGTTGCAGAGAGCTAGCTAGAAGGAGAAATTGCTTGATCTCATTGTTATCTTAGCAAATGAAAAAAAAAGAAAATGTATTTTTTTTCTGTCTATATGATTCAAATGATTTAAAATGATGTACAATCATACCAAACCAGCTCAATTTAATATCCTAAACAATTGAGATATTGCAGACATCTCATTTGCAATCATTGTTTCCAAATACACCATCTCGAGCAGGGCCTGGGCAGGGTATAATTTACACTCTCTGCGCTCTAATTTAGTCGGAGAATTCAGTGCTTTAAAATCATTTCATTACAAACACAACACAATACACATTCACAAGGGCTTTTTATGCTGTTTGAAATGGATATGTCCTCCAGTTGAAAATGACTACTTTCTAATATTCAGATTTTGCTTGAATGTGATGACACCACATTTCAAAGCTGCAATTAACTTCCTCTTCCTAATGACAGTAAAAACTGTCAACATTTAATGATCTTGAAAAAAAAAAGCTAATGTGAGCAGCCACTGAAATTTATTCCTGCTGTGGACTAATCTATTTGTGCTGTATCACATTTTTGTGTGCTATAGCAGTGCTCTTTTAAAAAAAAGGTTAACTCTAGTATTCAGTGAGGGAGATATTAGCGTGAAATAAAAAGAAGCACAGGCCCTT
The DNA here is from genome assembly GCF_052040795.2 of Danio rerio. Taxonomy (NCBI): domain Eukaryota; kingdom Metazoa; phylum Chordata; class Actinopteri; order Cypriniformes; family Danionidae; genus Danio; species Danio rerio. The sequence continues at coordinate 30,529,349 of NC_141033.1, read as the reverse complement.
AGGAGGATTTCGGTTTTTCCAAGGGCGTAGTTTAGGACTGACAGACAGGACAACTTTTCAAAGTCTTCACTGAACTTTCTTAATTAAACAGCACAGACGTGCATTAGGCCGTAATAATCTTGAGGGCTGTGATTAGTAAAGTGGCAGGAATGTATGCAGGGAATATAAGTGGTTTATGTGGCACACAAACAGAGAGATAGCACTACTGTCACGCTGCATCCATCACACAAAGAATGAATAATGACATCACTCCCGCATACCAATAACAAACAAACAGTAATCAGATTGTCAAATATTTAAATGTCGCACATGTCGTTCGGCGGTAACCTTTACTGAACAAATAACTGACAGTGTAAATGTCAGTTAAGAACAAACACACGCTCATCCCATTAAGGTCAGGTTAAGGAAAGGACAACAATTCAACTGTATAACTTTGTAAACAAGATGTTAAGCGCGTGTTAATCAGAATGCATACCACAATGCAGGGCACATTTAAAGTAGATTCTAAATGTCAAATCTTATTGTGTGTTTATCTATGTGAAACATTAAATATACAGCATATAACATTTAATGACCATTAAAGTGAAAATTTAGTGTTGATTTATTCTCACTCAGGCCATGCAAGATTTAGGTGATTATTATTTATTTTATATTTTTTGAGCAGAACATAAAAGAAGATCTTGGTCTTAAGATAAATAAAATAGATAAAAGAAAACATGCATCCAAAACATGCAGTGTTGGTGGTCCTCTAGGAATGTCGTTGAGAAACACTGATCTATAAGATGTCTATTAAACACAACATTGTCTGGTTGTAGCTTTTTGTATTATTACAATTATTATAGTAATGTCTTTTTATAATAAATCACTTGATCCCTTCATTGCAAGTGGCTTTGTATAAAAAAGTATCTGCTAAATGACTTAAAGTAAAATATTCATTGTATAACCACAAACTGAAAAAAGCGTTTACATTTCTTTGATATGATTTGAATTAACATTATGAACATATCATTGTAATTCTCCTCTCTGCTATATGAACATTGAGCATATCATTTACAAGCTGAGCTAATTAAGGAAAAGCTCATCCAGCTCACAGTCCAGTCCTGTGTGTTTTCAATCTCCCTCCAGCCTGCTGCTGCATTTATAACTCCTGTAATCACCTGCACACAAACACACAGATGCATGCACACAGACAAGACGACCCAAACAGAATCAATCCTCCTTCGCAGGAGCCGTATAATTGGTCCACTCTCCCAGAGCAGGCCTGTTAAGTATGCTCCGCTGTGAATTATGGATAGCCGGCAAAATGGCTAATAAAAAATGAATGGCCAGTTTTTGTAGCTCGCGCTTCTCTGTGCGCAGATGTTGGTAGCAAAGCCTGTGTACTCCTAATAAAACACCCCTGTCATCGCGGCCCTTATGAAAACTATGGGCCATCCATAACAATATATGTCGTTATGGAGGAGCGTCTCATCAACATGAGTGCCTATGCCTATATATTTTACCTGCAATCAGCTGTCTGTGACACTGAACATCATTTGTCAGCGTGCCGAGTGATTTATGTGTGTGTGTGTGTGTGTGTGCTGTAAACCCCTTCTTTCTTTTTGTCAGCTGCTCCAGATGCTCTCGTTTTCACTCTCATGGGATGAATTTAAACCTTGTGCAGTTGTTGTTTTTTCTTTGTGTGTGTTTATTGCAATAAATACATCATTCGGCGCATGAATGGAACGATAAAGAAAACATAATAAGAGAGCATTATAGGCCATTCGCTTTCACATAACACATTTTTGCATGTAAAGATGCAAAATGTGAATAGTAGAATGAAATTTGAAGTGGTCAGAGTGCAGAGTGTATGTGTGAGCCCAATGCAGGAGTGCATTAAAGCAATGCAGTTTGCCACCAGCATATTGCTCTATTCTTAACCATAAGTAAAAACAGTGACACACATTCAGTATTAATCCTCACAGTGGCAAAATCTGAACTATTATGAAACTTGACCATTGCACGTGTGTAGGAACAGCTGACGGTGGCCATAGCAATGACAAATGGCAGTGGATCGCGAGCTCACAATTGCATTTAAATTCGTAAACAAAGTGGCACGTGTCGCATTTTTGAATTGGTTTTAGACACGATATGAAAATATTAAGAGTTAACCAGATACAGTACAAGCGATTACAAGTAACAAAACACAATTAAATACATAATTTGCAAGCTAGAGAAAACAAGGAGGCAGCCATTTTATTCGCAATTACTTACACGTGTGAAATGGAGTAAGAAACTGATCCATGAACTGTGTACTGTAAAGTTCCTGTCAAGCTCTTACAAAGTCCCATACACAATAGTTTTTTTTGATCTTTATTTTAACAAACATCCCCCATTGTAAGCATGTAGATTGCTAAAGCACTCATTAGAAAAATGACAGGAACGCAGCACAAAGCTGGGGCTATAATGTTGGGGTATTTTAAATTATTCATTCATTCATTTTCTTGTCGGCTTAGTCTTTTTATTAATTCAGGGTCGCCACAGCGGAATGAACCACCAACTTATCCAGCAAGTTTTTACCCAGCTGCAACCCATCTCTGGGAAACATCCACACACACTCATACACTACAGACAATTTAGCCTGCCCAATTCACCTGTACTGCAAGTCTTTGGACTGTGAGGAAAACCAGAGGAAACCCATGCGAAGCCAGGGAGAACACGCAAACTCCACACAGAAACGCCAACTGAGCCAAGGTTCGAACCAGTGACCCAACGACCTTCTTGCTGTGAGGCGACAGCACTACCTACTTGCCCACTGCTTCACCCTATTTTAAATCAATTAGGTATTATAAATCAATGGTTTTTAACACGGTGCAGATTTAAGCCTTAAGCCTGGTTTATACTCCACGCGTTCGCTTGTTTGCTTGAGTGCGCGTGAATGTGACATAATCACAGAGTTTGCAGTGGTTTGCTTTAGGTGTGCGCAGCATGATTTCCGCTGGTGGTGCGTAGGGCATTTTTAAGACTAGAGCGAATAGTGCGTGCAGCGCCGCAACTGATTTGAGTTTAATATGAAACACTTTGAAGAGATTTGATCTGAAACAGTACGACTGTGCACAGGTTATGACCCGTAATCATAGAGATAACTAGATAATCAATATTTCTTGGCTAGAAATTGCAACAGCCCCCTGCTGAAAAATCCAGCTTAAACCAGCCTAGGCTGGTTGGCTGGTTTTAGCTGGTCGACCAGGCTGGTTTTAGAGGGGTTTTGGCCACTTCCAGGCTGGTTTCCAGCCTGGTCTTAGCTGGTCAGGCTGAGAGATGACCAGCTAAAACCAGCTTGACCAGCCTAGCCAAGCTGGGAGTCCAGCCAAAACTAGCTATATCCAGCTTAAACCAGGCTGGTCAAGCTGGTGTTAGTTGGATTTGGCTGGTCATTTTCCAGCCTGACCAGCTAAGACCAGGCTGGAAATGGCTGGAAACCAGCCTGGAAATGGCCAAAACCCCTCTAAAACCAGACCTAGGCTGGTTTAAGCTGGATTTTTCAGCAGGGCCGTGGGAAAGGAGAAAGTTTTTGTTAAAAGGTTTGGAAAAACCTGAAGGATAAGTTTATTAAAACCAAACGAGGCCATGGCAAAAGTGGAGACGCAGGTATTCAATTACAGAATATTTTTTTCCACCAGTCATAGATTTGACACTAGTGTATTTTGTTTAATTTTGTATTTAAAACAATGTAATAGTATATTAATACTAGTTTATAGTATATACTATAATGAAGTCATAGAATTATTTTTTGATAACTGGAAAAGAATACAATATACTGATGGATGTTTCTCTGGGCTTTATGGGTGATAATGGTCTGTAATGTTGGACCATCACTGCCTTTTTATCATACTGTAAGTATAGGACAGAAACTAGCCAGACAGTAATGTGTGAGTTATGGAGCAGGCTAAATCTAAAAAACATCTGTATTTTTCAGTAAGTGTACTTTTTTGCTTTTATTTTTGCGATAATAAAATAAATAATTGTAGAGCAACTCATGTTCTGTTGTCATTAATATTTTAATAAATTGTAATAGGTATAACTGTTCGTGATATGACCAAAAGCAAGTAATGACCAATAATTATTTGCTGGAAATAGCAACAGCAGTAGGAAAGAAGGAAAGTTTATGTTAAAAAGTTTGGAAAAACCTGAGGGATAAGTTTGTTTATGCCAAAAGAGGCCTTGGCAAAAGTGGAGACCCGGGTACACAATTACTGAATATGTTTTTCCACGTCATAGCTTTTAAACTGATGTATGTTTGTAAATCAGGCTAAATAAAAATAAAAAAAACATCTGTACTTTTTTAGTAAGTGTACTTTTTATTTTATTTTATTCTTGTCACAATAAAATATATTTGTATAGCAACTCATGTTTTCTTGTGATTAATATTGTAATAAACTTTAAATGGTAAAACTGTCTGAAATATGAACAAAAGCAAGTGATGCATTTGATTAAAAAACCTGGTTATAAACATGCTTATAATCATTAAAATAATGTATAAAAACAATGCAAAATAATTAGTTTAAAAATATTGAACGACATTATGATATGACGTACTTCCGGAAACTTCCTAATTCTCTGTTTATCCGTCTGATTTTATGGTGGGTTTCTTTTGACCGCCCCCTGTCGTTTTAAACAATATGACAACGGTGAACGTGTTACGTGGCGAGTATAAACACGATGCGGCGCCAGGCAAAAGTGTAATTCTAGCTTTTGCCTGTGCGATCAGTGATCCATCAATGTAGAGAAGTGATGTAAAATGATCATTTTCATAATAAAAAAATTGCTACAAACATCCAGGAAAACTCCCTATCATAGATATATGTGAATCTCTGGCTCTATACCCCCCCTTCAACTGGGGGCCCCGTCTGTGATCCCTGCAGGGGGGCCTCCGCATTTTGCGCTGCGCCACTGGCTTTAGCTGGATGTTTTCATTCACTTTGAGCTGTGTAACATTAAAATAAGGTCTGTGGTAAGAAAAGCACATTCCCAACCTTTTTACTTAGTTAGAGGCATATTCACTTCACACATTCTCATAATGTGAAAGTCATGAATGTCCTGTGTTAGAGGAAAAAAACTATATGTGAGCCAAGCAAAAATATAATTTTTTACTTAAATTATTTTTGGGATAGCAATACCTGATTTGTAGTTAAAGTCATCAAAGTTAAATTGTCAATTGTTGTCAATTTTTTAATGCATGTTGTTTGTGATCATGTTTTAGCTGTTGGCTGTAAGGAGAGCAAATTCATGGCTACAGGACTCTCGGTCAGACTCAATTGTAACAAAAAAACTCTTGGTTAGTACCCAGTGAAATATTCAGTGGTGTAAAAAGTACTTAAAAATAACTCTCAAGTAAAAGTACTTGCCCAAAATGTAGTGCAAGTAGGTTAATCTTTTGTAAATATTACTTAAAGTATGAGTAAAAGCCTTTTCATAAGTAATCAAGAGTAGTGACTATTATGCTGTATGTGTAAACGTAATATTCTGTAGTGCATTCATACAGAAAATATCCTTCATCTTCTCATCAGTGACATTTAGTCTAAACAGTCTCTCTGTCATAACATGTAAAGATTTTGGACATCTTCTTGGATACTTTTAATGCTTCCAAACAGTTTGCTGCATGTCTTAAGGTAGTTCAGTATGATGCGATTTACTTTTTATGTTCGATTTGGTTGGACAGGCATCACAGGACTGATTTTTCTAATCCCCATAGGCAGGGGAAAATAAGGTAGTGACTGCTGGTAGAAGGGAAGTGGTGGAGTAAAAGTACTGATACTGCACTAAAAATGTACTTAACGAAAAGTAAAAGTGCACATTATTAAAACTACTTAGCAAATTACAATTTCTGAGAAAACTTCTCGGTTACAGTAGTTTGAGTAATTTGTTACTTTACACCACTGGAAATATTAAAACCAACATCAGGAAGATTGTACAGAAAACTGTATTTATATGATTCAAGACTGCAAGATTCAGACTTGCAACGTCAGACACAATGCCCTCGATGGAGCTTGTGACGTCACTGTGAGGTAGTGATGCATGGATGGCGGCTATATCCGCGGGCGGTGCGGATAATCGGGCGGGTCGGGTAATAAATAAATACATTATAATCAATTGCAGGTTGGTTGCAGGTGAATGTAGCGGGACATGGCAGTGAAACAGCGAAAAAGCAGAGAGTGGGCTTTGCAAAATAGAAAGATAATAATAATGGATGGAGTGCAAGAGTAGCCTACTGTTCAAAGTTTCATTTAGAGAAGTCATCAGAGGAAAATCTGCTATTGTTCTTATTTCTATGACTGTAGCGCCTTGCAAGGAGAATCTTGCTCATTCCTACAACACACGGTGCAAGGGAACGCTCATTCAGTGCAGCAGGCTGCGATTTTGAGGCGAGGCAAAATCGCTCGAATCCAGGCACAGTAGATGCTATTCTGTTTTTGCACAGTGCAAAGAAAAAGGCAAGCAAATATAACATAGCTGCCGTTTAGGCTGAAGTGGCACCGTTTTTTAATCTTGTTCCCCTGTAAAAGCTAAAAAGTCTTATTTTTACTCTCTGTATCTACTTGAAAATGAAGAAAACATTGTCTAAAGACAACTTTTGTTTTTATAAATAAATGTTCATTTAAAAATGTTTAAGATTAACATAATATTTTGCTATCAGAGATGCGCAGATTAAAGCTCACTGAATCTGCTGTTTATATCCACGGTGACCTATAATCATGCCTAAAACAAATAATTAAATGATTAAAGTGACGATCGTGTGCGGGTCGGGTGCGGATACATATATCAGATAAATCTATATGTGCGAAGGGGTAGATGATTAGTCTCCACTTCACTTCCTAATCTGCAAATGCCTCTTTGAATATCACACTAACTGTACAAAAAAAAAAAAAAAACTAATACTACTAATACTTCCCTTCCTAGACTTTACAGACCTGAAACTTGCCTTTAGTACTTATTCATTGTTGCTCTTAGTTGTGTAAATTGCTTCCTTGTCCTCATTTGTAAGTCGCTTTGGATAAAAGCGTCTGCTAAATGACTAAATGTAAATGTAAATGTAGTATGAAGCCGCGGATTCAGGTGTCATTTAAGCTGATCCGCGCATCTCTACTGTGAGGGTTAGGTGTGAGCATTAAAAAGCATTGCATGCAGCTAAGATTGCAACTGCACCATGTCTGCATCCAGACCCCTCTCAAAGCTGATGGACATTTGCACACTTCATTCAACTTTGCAACACAGCGACACACACCAGTTATGCAGAAAACTCAGTGTTGAATAAAAATTCAATTCCATTTTCAATTCTTTTTTAAATTCTTTTTTTATTGAACATTTTGATTTTGAACAAAGCCCAAGATCCACCCAGCAAAAAGTGTCAAATAAATTAAGAACAGTAATAATGTAATAACAAGGATGAAATCAGGATTGAAACATACAGTAAACGATACAGTCTCTTTTATATTTAACCAAAATTGTACAGTTTATTTTTACTGGCACCACTTATTTTGGCTGTGGTGTATTCCAAGCTAATAATGTCCAGTAGATAGAGCCCCATTTTCAAATTCTTATTTAATCATGTTATAACTCACACTGGTGGTTATCATGTTACATCTCACCCCAGGCTGTGCTACAACTAACCCAGAGACTATGGAGTGAATTGTAAAATTTCACTCCTCCTGTTTTAAACTAAACTGCACATTTTCTGTTAGTTTCAATCAAATTTTGAGTAAAAATTAAGCATTCAATAGGGCTGTTGATTCTGATTGGCTGACATTTCGTGCAATTATACTCAAGGAAACATTTTGGGTGCATTATTTTCTAATAATTCAGCGGCACATCATCAGTTATCCCATTATATTATATTGTATTATATTATATTATATTATATTATATTATATTATATTATATTATATTATATTATATTATATTATATTATATTATATTATATTATATTATATTATATTATATTATATTATATCATACCAAATTATATATTGTATTATATCACATTATATTATATTATATTATATTATATTATATTATATTATATTATATTATATTATATTATATTATATTATATTAATCATATCATATCATATCATATCATATCATATTATATAGCTAAAAACTACTCTAACACACTAATAAATACATCAATAAAGCGCTGAACACTGCAACATTGCATACTTTTTTTAATCAAACGAGTTAGGCTTCCACTTTCATTGGACACACAACTTCATGTTTTTAATCTGTAATTAAGGTATTGTCAAGTTATGTTTACTAGAGCCTGTTTTTCCTTACAAATACAAAACTCTATTAAACAATGCCATCAGAAAAATCTAGAGTTAGTCTACGATTAATTATTCTTTAGAGTTTTCATGTTGTCCTCACACTATTGAATTCAAGTATGCCATTAAAAATCCTTCACGAAACTGCATTAAATCCGTTAAACACACATGCGCCTTCATCTTTTGTCCAATTTTCATGTTATTTGATTTAAATCAAAGTTTGCAATATTGTAATTCACCTCCTGGCTGACAGGTTTGGTTTGCAGCTTACAGTGCTTTAATAAAGCCTTTTTTAAATTCCCTATTGCATAAAAATGCATAGAAATAAATACTGCCAGAGCCAGTGATGCTGAAAAAGTGGACGGCCACTAAATGCAAACAATAGCAAAAGGACTGTCAGAATACGCAGAAAGATACTGTATATTTGAGGGCTCTGCAGTATCTGAGGGCGTCCCGGCAGCATGTGGAAGCACAGACACACACCTCTGATAAGAACTTCATTAACAGCCATGGTCAAGCTGCAGTCACTATATACACTGGCTGACACGAGGAAAGGTATGTGTGTGTGACTGTGTGTTTGCCTTAAGGAGAGAAATATGGTAAAAATGATAAGGGTCTTTTGCCGTCAGACACAGAATTGAAATCCCTGGATGTTTGTGGCATGGTGCATGTGGATGAATGCTGATGTGCCCTGCCATATAACACACATGTTTGGGTATTGACTCACAGCGAGGATGTGATTGCAATTCTCGGTAGATCCATCCAGGCTATTAAGTCAGATTGTAAAAGCAACCTTGAAATGCGCAGACACACTTGACTACAAGGTAATGACCCATATCTTTAATTAATTACAGACAATTATAAAACTGATTGACTTGCATAATCTTGGCACACTCCACTTCATAACCTGTAGATTGCACTGGGATTAAAAGGGATGACTATCTTAAGGGAAGTAAATACAGATGAATTGGTTAAAAAATATATTGTTATTATTTTTTAAATGAAGTAATTTTATGTGGTAATTTTTTTTTTTGAAATGCTACAGTAAAAATCATGGTTAACATGTACACTATGGTCAAAAGTTTGGGGTCAGTAGGATTTCTAAATGTTTTATAATAAGCTTCTCCTGCTCACCAAGGCTGCATTTATTTCAACAAAACAACAGTACAAATTGTGAAATGCTATTGCACTATAAAAAAACAGTTTAAAAGTAATTTATCATTTAATTCAATCATTTATTCCAGTGATTTTAAAGATGAATTTTTAGCTTCATTACTCCAGTCTTCAGAGTCACACGATCCTTCAGAAATCACTAATAGTTATAATTATTGTTATTATTATTCATTCCTCAGCTTTTCAGCTTAGTTCCTTAAATAATCTTGGGCCGCCACAGCGGAATGAACCGCCAACATATCCAGCATATGTTTTTTACTCAGTGGATGCGACCTTCTTGCTGTGAGGCGATTGTGCTACCCACTGTGCCACCGTGACGGCCTGATATTATTATTATTATTAATATTAATGGTAATAATAATAAAAGTAATAATGACTGGAGTGATAATTTCATTTGAAACTACATGCAATAAGAACATAGTTATTTAAAACTTTAATAAATATTATTATTGTTATTATTTTTTCCATTTAATAAATGTCACCTTGATGAACAGAATAAAAAACATTTACAGTGAGTTAACTGACTGCACTGAGAATTGCAAATTGTATCACATATTTTCTGAAATATTTTTTGGTTTTAATAATCAAAATATTTTGTTTAAATATTATTTCTTACACAAAAATTAGATAAAGCAAGTTAAAAATGGAATTTTTTTCGACATAATAAATTCAATGGTTTGGGGATTTTGGAAATCTCTTCTTTCAGTTCATAACTCAAAATATTGTGAAAAAGCCCTCAAAAATATGTATTTTTTGGAAAATGCAATATATAATTAAATAATCAAGCAAATTATGTATAAACTGCTCTGTAAAACACTTACCATCCCTTTACATTTTACCCCACATTGTTGTATGCATTTTGTAAATAAATTGTATTTACTGTAAGATTTTTTTGTTGTTGATGTTTTTCCATTTATATAGTGGTCTCAAACTCAATTTCTGGACGGCCAGAGCTCTGCATAGTTTAGCTTCAACCACCTCCCACTCGTGCCCGCTTAACAGTCCATAGTAGTCCTGAACACCTTGATTGTTTGGATCAGCTCTGTTTGATTAGGGTTGGAGCAAAACTGTGCAGAGCTGCGGCCCTCCTGGAATCGAGACCCATGATTTACCCAAATATTTGTGTGTCTGTCTGACAAATTACTTTATGATATTCAATTTACTTTGCATTATTATAGTAAGATACAATAGTTTTATTTTGGCTAAGTACTTTTCATTTTAACTCATTCAATCATTTTCTTTTCAGCCTAGTCCCTTGATTAATCTGGGGTCGCCACAATGGAATGAACCGCCAACTTATCTAACATGTATTTCACACAGTAGTTGCCCTGCAGCCACAACCCAGCACTGTAAATCACACATACATTGTTGCATTTAAACCCACACATACACTATGGCCAATTTAGTTTTTCAATTCACCTACAGTGCATGTCTTTGGATTGTAGGGTAAACCGGAGCACCCGGAGGAAACCCACACGAACACGGGGAGAACATGTAAACTCCACACAGAAATGCCAACTGACCCAGCTGGGGCTCGACCTTCTTGCTGTGAGGCAACAGTGCTACCCACTGCACCACCCCTTTTCCGTTTTATTAAGTTGTGCTTTTTACTTATATCTCAGCCAGATACGTTTAATTGAGAATAAGTTTCATTCTGTATCTCTAATTTCACTTGAGTGTCATTTTTGAGGATTTTTTCACACTTTGGGATTTGCTGAAGTGCAAAGTATGGCTCAGTGCAGGTGGAAAAAAAGGAAAAGCTTTTGAAAACATGTTTTGCTAAAACTTAAAAGTGTATTTTTTACATTTTCTTTACATTAAGAATGTAAAGAAGAACTTTATATTAGACAAAAAAACTCTCAAAGTCAAAATCTCATAATTGACACGTGCATGGATTATTATTATTTTTTGCCTGCAGTGTCTTAAGGTTTCTGATGTGTTCTCTAATTCTTCCTGCAATATAGGAAGAGTGAAATCTCCAGTTAGTGATGTGCAGTCTTCATTATGACCTCTTGACGGAGCATGTCTGAATTTGGTCTGCTCTGGCTGATGAACAGCCCGTCGTCTCATTAAGCTCTCAGTAGAAGCTAAGGGCTGGTAAAATGTCATGCCCGATGGGACACGAGACATGGAGGTGGAGAAGAAAAGTAAGTGTGCGGTGAACTTGTCATGTCGATGTGTCTTGCTTCTCAGAGTGCATGGCAACAAACAGACAAGAGCAAGTTATTTTAAGGTGTCATTAACCATGGTGTCATTAACAAGATGTCATTGTGTTTTGAATAAGCAGGAGTGTCGATCTGCATGAATGAAAAAGCACATGCAAAGTGAACTCCAACTCAAAATGTTCAGCGGTTATTTCATTATAGGTGCTGTATGTGTTGGTCTGCTATAGAGGCAGTAAAAGTCTTCATGAAGAAAACAACATAAACATTAATATCCTCAAGAAAATGGGAAAAAATGAAACTGTGACAGCACAGAATTTGTAATTAGATTAAAAGAAATGTGACCCTGGTCTTGATGCATATATGGTGGGTGTGAATTTGCCAAGAATATGACCCTGGATTAATATCGATGTTGAACCTGGAATGTAATTTTTATTTAAAAATGTAATCTATACATTTCTAATCCATACCATAAACCAAACCCTAACTTTAAATTATTCCCAAATTCAGAGTGGAATAATAGTTGGATAAAACAATGGTTCCAACGGGGGTTGGGTCGTTTGGCGATTTTCGAAAAATCTAATTGATTTTATTAAACTATTAGAATTACCATTTTTTATCCATAACCTACTGGAGAACAAAGTAGTAGTTAATAGCATTAGTCAACAACGTTGCAAACATGTTAATGATAAACATTAAAAAAACAACATGCAAATAAAAAGCCATCAGCCTTTCTATTTATTTTTGGGACCCCTGAGGTGATGACATTACATTAAAGACACAGCAATGGCATCAGATGCAGCAAATTGATTTTATGGCACCAGCCACTAGGTTAAACTTTCTGGCACCTTTACGGCACTCACATACATTACAAATAAATACAGGCCACAACTGAACAAGTAGAATGGTCTCCAAGTGGGTTTCTCCAAAACTAAACGATGAATAGACTTATCTATTAAATCCCATAAACCCTGGGATAAAAATCATGTACAATATAACCCTAACTGCGAGCCTAAAATTGACAAAGTGTAAACTTATCCTTTTATTCTGATTGGCTGATAGGAATGTTGTTCAACATGCTTATAAAGAACATTTCCTACAAAGTGAAATCACACCAAGACGTTACACAGTTATATGTTCTCATAATAGCCAACAAAAAACTGCAAGGGTCAATTTTTTTTTTTATGCCAAAGAAATAATCCTACAGTAAAAAAAGGATCAAAACCTAATATTTAATTAGTTATAGGCATTTCTAAGCACTTAATTTAGACTTTTTTTATTTCAAATTTAAAGACAACATTTTCAGTACTTAGATTTTTACTTTGCAATCAGTCAAATTATTACAAATATATCACCAAAATACTTCACATTTTATTAATAACCATTAATAATGATGATAACAATAGTGATGATGATATTGTACTGATTTGATAATAATGAGGATGAGAGAGGGGTCTGGCTGCAGACCCGGTGCAGTGCAATTTAGGCTGCATCCAATGCTTTTTAATGGGCTCACCTAACCCCACCCCTAACCCTACCCGTCACAGTGATGTCACTAGCTCAATTTGAGTGTATTGTGTCTGACATTGCATCGCTGAGTGATGCAGTCTCAGCTTGCATCATAAAGGCTTTATCCAGGTATTATTGGAGGATGAAAATGATAATTGTAATTCTAATGTTTACCATTATATATAGAAGCGTTTATTAATAACCCTAATAATAATACTGTCAATATTGTATACAACATTATTAATTATGATAAGGGTGATGATGATGATGATTGTATTTGTGATTAGAAATGCACAATACATTGTTTTAACATCAATATTACAATGTGCTAATCTGCAATAGTCACATTGCAAGATCTGCAATGTCAAATTGACATTGTATTTTAACCATAAAATATAGTGCATAACACATAATGTTTTTAAGGCTCCTGACTGTACAATTTCAAGCAAATTTGCAGCTTTAACAAAGAATTATTGTGTTTATTAATACAGTGAATATCTATACAGTGTTATGTTGCATTTGTATTTATACCCTAATACTTTTAAGACTTCACCAAAAAACATTTTGTTTCTTTTTATCTTTGATCTTTTGTTTTATTGAGCTGTAATGTTGTTTTATGCAGAAGATGCACCTATAAAATCATCCAATCATTGTGAAATCATGAATTATTCGTCATCTTGTGAAATTATGCTCATATCGCAATATATATATATATATATATATATATATATACTAAACTTGTGAATGCTGAATAGTCATTCCATATAAAACTAATAGTCCTTGTTTTATTACGTCAGTCATTACATACAAAAATGTTAAACTAGTTGTCAAAATCTTTCTAGCAAATTTTAAAAAAAAGTAAAACTTTATTTTCCTGAAAATGTCTTAAAATTTAACAATTTGATGAATGATTTACAGACCTGTGTATGTTGTAGGTTCAGTTCAAATATTTACTGCAATATTGTCTTCAGTTTATAGGAAGTTTATGTTTGTTGTAAATAGGGGGTAATTATTCTTTTGCACATTGCTGTGAATAAATTAGAATTGTAAAGAGCAAATGCAGTAAAAATGTGAAACATACATATTCAGTGTCTTGTACTCAGATATCTTACTAAATGCAGTGATGTCTAACTTTACTGTAGTGCTCAAATGGCTGTGCATATATAGTGCTGTCTTGAACATTTTCAGCAAGTGTCACCAAAATCTGATTTTTTTTTGCATTGAAAAAATGTACAGACTAAAGTGTCATAATGAAAACAGGAATAAGCCATTTGACTTTCTTGTTCATAAACAATGGTGACAGAACTTTTAATTTTGATGACACTGACACTTTGATTGACATCAATACTTGCCTTTGAGGAATGAACTATCTATTTTGAGCAAGTGACGCGCTTTTGCAGGTTATCAGCTAGGTTTTGCAGTTTGCACTAATTGTTTTGCAGTTTGCATTAACTGTTGTGCAAATGTAAATAGTGTTGTGAGAAATGCACCAAAGCGTCAGAAAAACTGTAATATGTGTTGACATTAAAGTGGTAGCATCAAAGAGACAGTAATGGGATAAAGAAAAAAAAAACTCATCTATAACATTATTATTAATAAATTTGTCATCAACAAAAATTACTGTGATGATGATAATGATGATGATGATGATGATTTGTAGAAGTGGTAGTAATAGTAGCTGTTGTAGTAGAAATTGCAGCTGTCAAAAAGTGATTATTAAAATTAAATAGCCATAAAGTAAATCATCACAATATTAACCTCATTATTCAGACTGTTTGTGTTAATAGTTTTATAATGCACTCTCTAACTCGGAGAGTTGGCTATGAACGCATCAGAATCAGGGAATCAGCAGCATTATTGTTTGAGAGACTGCATGTATGCGAGCTCCAGTCTAAGCGGAGGGATTTCTCCGGCACAGTGATATTTTGTTTGAGTAATGGTGTGTTGTATCTAGCACAGGCTTGGCTCTCCATCATTCCTACACAGATCCAGATAATAGCCCATCTGCTGCCCCAACACCCACAACTGCCTGTCTCACCCATAATGCATAGTAAGAGTTATTGTAACCCGCAAACTGAAAATATCCTCTACAGACACGTAAAGACTTTGCTTTTATTACAGAGGAACTGCTGCTCTCTAGTGCTGACGTTGAAGCATTACAATGTTGCTTGTCATTGCATAAACTATAGTGACTTGACATGTGCCAGTATTTAATAATGTTTAATTATTTTGTGATAATGAATATGCATGATATTATTATACACTAGAAAAAAGCTTTCATTCATCCATTTAAAAAAATTAGGGGAATGGTTCTAAATTTATCATCTAAATTTTATCATTTGATCCAATGAAAAATAAATTATTTGCCTTAAACAATATTTTCTATCTCCATGAGAACAATTTTATATAACCTGGTACAAAGTGTATTTCATTTGTTGAAGAAAATCAATCGATTTAAATTTTCTTTTTGTTCTAAACGAGATAGCTTTAATCAAAACAACAATTCCCATAAAATGTTCATTCATCCAATTAAAAATATTTGGGTAATAGTTTCACATCTAAATTTGATCTTGTGAGCCAATAAACAACAAATCATTTACTTCAACCAATATTTTTTCCATTAAAGTACAAAGCATATTGAGTTTCTGTTTAATAAGCATGTACTGGCATGTGTGAGTAACCTTAACATTTAACATTGGTCAAAACAAATACTTCTTAGTTAATAAACTAAGTAAATAAATAAATAAATAAATAAATATTAAAGTGAAATAAAAGATACATTTTAAATTGGATGAAACACTGATTGTTTTTTTTCAGTGTAGGCACTTTACAATATTGTGAATAATGATTTATTATTTGAACTTTACAGTACCTTACATGAATATACAGTACAATACCTGACATTTTACCTAAAAATCTTCAGATTTTTAGATTTTTTTAGGTATCTGTTACTGGTTAAACTGATGATGAAAACCAAATGAAATAAAAATTTAAAACATTTATTCACCTTAGAGAATGTTTATTTTAAAAGCAAAACCGTTTCAGTAATCAGGGTTTCTACAGGTTTCATCAAGTCAAATTTAACACTTTTAGGACCTTTTTAAAAGACCATTATGAATTAAATTTCAGGCTTACACAAGACTAAAGGCTCAGTATTTTTTCTAATGATCCAGTTAAAACATTAAAAAAACATTAATAACAAATGTTATTGTAAGGAAGAGAATTAAAACATATGCATATAAATAGAAACATAAATAGGGTTGGTAAATAGAGTTAATAAATAAGAGTTAATAAATGAACTTTTGTCAAAACTTTTATTGTGATGAAATGCTAGTGATTGGATGGGTGTTGGTCCGATTGGGTTAAATTAAAATTGGGAAAAATTAAGATCTGCTAAAAAAACGATTTAAGACCTACAACACAATATTTTAGTGAATTCAAGACTTTTTAAGGTCTACAATTTTGATTTTGAAATTTAAGGCATTTTAAGAGTTAAGTCGCTGCAGACACCCCGTTAATAGAGCTATTAACTAAAATTTGTCATTTTAAAAAATATATCTTAAAATTTTAAATAAAAAAAAACACTAATGTGAAGACATGTCGTTATTTCTTTTTAAAATTTAGATAAGGCTTTATCTAAGTATTAAGTATTATCTAAGTATTAAGTATTTTGGTTTATGATTTTGGCAAATTAGGATTGCTATACCTTTTGAAGCATAGCCTACATAATTTCCTAACAAGCATACACTAAACAAAATATTTCAATCGATTAGAGATTAATTGCATAATTTAACTAGAGTTGCAGATACCTTTTTAATCCCCTCAGATATGCAGCCTTTAATAAAAGCACCTGTTGATTTTTGTCAGCCCTCCAATAGTTTGTTATTTTGTTCTCCGTTTCCTGCATTTATTTTCTGTGAAAAAAATCAGTTTATTGAGGACACCTTGTGGACAAATTAAGAAGTGCAAAAATAATTCAACGCACAAGTTGGTTCAAACAGCTCCAACAGTCGTAATTGAGCCTCTTTCATAGAATTAGCCAACAACAATCTTTGCAAATTGCAGTTGTGAGTTTGTATGGTCTTTTTTATTTTCTTGCAATAAGTTTAAATCTCATAATTTAGATTAACAAAACGTTTGTATTTTAAGTTATAATACTATCTTGCAGTTTTGAAGTGATGAAAATACAGAAAAATGTGAGAATAGAAAAGTTGAGAATATAAAGAGGTCTAAACTTAAAAAAAATTATGAGGGGAAAAGGCAGAATTGTGAGATTGTAAGAATTTCTAATTCTGAAAAAAAAAATACTGAATTTATAGACAGAAATATAAACTCAGAATTCTGTCATTTTCCACACAATTTAAAGTTTTCTACCTTCAATCCTAAAACTCAATCATTTTGATGAATTCTGAGTTTCTAGTGCATGGTGCATGATTACTGCTGTTATTTGCATTTTTTGTTTGTTTTTATTTTTTCAACCAACAGCTCAAATACCTTGTTTTACCAATAATTTAGTTCATATTTGTCTATACTATCACCATAAAAGCATATTTGTATTCATAAACAGTGAAATAAACATGTATGTGACAGAAATTCCAGAATTTTCAGCAAGCTATCTAATACAGTGAATGTTTATAGGGGTTTAATCAATGTAATGCTTAATTTTTTTTTTACTTACAAGACAGGTTATGTTAGCTTAAAATGGTTATTATAATTTTTTATCCCATTGTGGAAACAAGCTTCCATATATGTTCTACAGAATGTTGTATGAAATCCAAATGATGGCACTTGGAGGGTTTTGAATCTGAAAACTTAATTTGCTGTTTGTTGAAACTTATTTAAAATGAGCTACAACAACACAATTATTTAGTTTTTTTTGGACAACTTACATTTTTTATGTTCAATCCACTTAGATTAGTAAAAACTAATCAGTTAACTTTATTCCTTCGTGTTGTCCCCACACAAATTGTTTGTGTGGAACCCAGCAATTTTTTTTACAATGCTTTTAACAACAGAGCTTTCCATTAAAATAAGTTCAACGATCCCCTATTCCTGACAGATTGACTCAGTGTCTGTATCTTCTGTTATTCACAGCTTTTGGCCATGCAGGCAGTCATTGCCATCTGACCCATTTAAATTAGCTCTGAATGTCCAGGAGATTTGAGCCCATTCAGCAGGTCCTGAATGCTGACTCAAGTCCATGCATGCTCCTTACGGTTCTATTAATGGATGGGATGGCTATAAGTCATTATTATTTTTGCCTCCTCTTTAAACTTCACCGGCCACCTCTCCTCATTCTGCTTGTTGCGTTGTTGTTATCCTCTCATAGCCTGGCACAAATGGCTTTTGTAATGAGAAAAGAGCTATAAAATGCATGATGGCTCCCAAAAGCGGCAGGCAAGCAGTTTGCTAAGTATGATTGTCAAATTGTTTAAAAACACCTCTGGATTTCCTTCCCTTAACTGGGCACAGATAGTTTCCTTTAGCAGTTTTGCACACCAAAGTATTTTTGGGTACCATTAATATATATTTTAGCTAGTATGAATTAGTTTAAAAAATGTTGTTTTATGCACTGTATCTTATTTTAGATATGCGTATTTCAGAAAATGTAGCTTTATTGTTTCAGATCATCATACAACATCTGTTACAGTTTTTCTCGATTGCTTTGATGCAGTTGTCAACTGAAACTCCACATTTTCAAAACAGTTAACACACAGGCCTAAACAGCGGCACTCATGGTCAAAATGACTCATTTTGCTTGCAAAAGGCACATATCGTGTCAAAACATTTAACATATGCAACAAAAGCTAGTTTTACCTTCAAACAACACAACTTGCAAACAAGTATATGAGCTCTTTCAATTAATCATTACACAATGGACAACAAAATACAAAATACAGAACTCAAAATGCACCACCATTGCTTGCCATTGTAGCTTATAGCCAATGGCATTTGTTGTCTCTATTTGGGCTGTCAAATTCGCCTTTTTGCAAAGAATTGGATCATGAATAAGATATGCTGTGATTGAATATATATTGAATTCATGACATTTTTCAAACTGTGGCTGAAAACTGAAATACTGTATATAAAAAAACAGACAAAAGTAATAAAATACTGTAAATATTAGAGAAAACACATGTAAACTAATATACAGTCAAAACTATTGGGAGTATAGGACATAGCCATATTGACCTCCTCCATCAATGCTGGCACAGAACAACACAGACCTTCCATCGTTTTTATAAGGTTTGCAGAATGATGGCTAATTGAAGATTTGTGTGAAGGAGTGTCAAACCGGTGCTTCAGTGATTTCATACTGATGTTGGTAGTTTTTAATAGTTAGGAACAGATGGATTCTGTTTGGTTACCAAAACTAAAACAATGGAGTTTGGACTGCTTGAATGACATCTGTGTTAACTGTTTGGAAAAATGGTGGGGAAAATGTGTCAACCCAATGAGAAAGGGTTTACACATTTGCAAGACCGGTCCTCTGCTCTGCTGGGATAGTGATAATGAAAATGAAGAGGAACCTAGTTTCTTTAACCAGGTCAAAGCAAACTAGAAAAACTGTAAACAGCTCATTAGGTTAGTTCACACAAAATTATGTTACTATGTTATTATTATTACAGTGGTTCAATCTGAATATTATCAAGCTACAGGAATACGTTTGTGTGCACATAAAACAAAAATAACATTCTCCAAACAGCTGCTGTCTATGGAGGTTGAGAGAGCTTTGGGAGTTAATATATCTTAAAATCTAAAAGATCTTCATTTGTATTCTGGGGATGAGTGAAGGTCTCATGATGCTTGGAACAACAAGGGTGAGTAATTAATAACAAGATTTTTAATTTTGGGAGAGTTTAACACAAATATATAAATTACCCACTCACACTGCAGAAGATCAATGCATTTAGTCACATTAATACAGTCAAGACAAAAGGATCTGCTATAATTCAAACAGAGCATAAGAATCAGAAAGATGTGTGATTTAAAGGGCACCTACAGTATTTTACCCATTTTACAAGATCTAAGATAAGCCTTTGGTGTCTCTAGAATGTGTCTGTAAAGTTTCAGCTCAAAATACCCATCAGATTATTTTTTATAGCCTTCACAATTTGCCCATTTTGGTGTCCGAGTAGTAGCTTTAAATGAAAATGAACTGCTTCTCCCCATTCACCGTTCCCACGTGCGTGTCTGCTTCTCGCTTTACACCACATAAACAACAGTCAGTGAAAGAGACAAGGATAAAGCTGAAATACAGCTCAAAAATACCAAGTAAGTTTATTGCTTGTATTTGTGGTGGAGTTTATTTAAGTATTTCTGAAATGATGCGTCTCACACAAATGCCGTTTGCAGCACACGCACGCACGCACTCACGCACTCACGCACACACAATTACACGCACACACGCACAAACACACAAGCGCATTTACTGAAACTATGAGGCCGTGGTTATAGCAGTTTTACTGTATTTATCACAAACATGCTCTGTTTTAAAACTTATAAAAACCGCAGAGAGTTGGAACAGATATTTTAATCCCAGATTATTTGCAAAAAAAAAATTCTTTGGACATTTATACATGTTATTATAGAAACATAGCGCCTGACTGTCAATCAATTCAGTGAGCAGGGAAGCTATTCCCTACGTCACATTGTAGTGGGCCTCAAAATCACTGGGATTTGGGTCCCATTTTAATGTCAGAATTTTTTTAAACTAAGACTAGTTGGGTTTATATCACTTCATTATAACAATGGATACACTATACACACAGTTCTGTCCAATCAGCTTACAAAAATCGATTTTAATGACAGGTGCCCTTTAAGTCACTTTGAACGCAGCATTGTTTTTGATGCAAGTCTGTCTGATTTGTATATTTCAGAAACTAACAGTATTTAAAAGATGGTCAGAAAAAAAAGATAAAGAAAGATAGATAGTTGAAAAGTGAAAAATAAGTTCTGAAAGTTAAAATGCTTTGTTGATGTCCAGAGAAATTTGACCCGACTGGTTTGGGGTCATAGAATAGTAATAGTGCAATGGTAATGCACTATTACTGCGATAGTAAAAAAAAAAAAAAAAACACTCATTACGCCAAGGTCTCAGATGAGAATTTCTAAATAAACAACATCAACAACAAAGAGCAACTCTATATAAACAACACATCAAACCTTGAAACAGATGAGCTACAGCAACAGAAGAAAAAATACAGATGACACTTCTGTCAGCTGACAATAACAAACTGCGGCTTCAGTTCAGTCTCACCAAAACTGGACAATACGAGATGGAAAAACGTTGCCCAGTCTGATGAGTCACCATTTCTTTGTAAGCAACATGAAAGCATGGTATCATCCTCTCTTCGACAGTTCAGGCTGCTAGTGGTGTAATGATGTAGGGAATGGTTTCTTGGCACACTTTGTACTAACTGAGCATCAGTTAAACACCACTGCCTCACTGGTTCTGTCATTCTTAAAAGAGTAAAAAAAGCTCCAGCAGATAATACACAGCACATGAAAAAAGTTTCCAGCTAGATCACTAGGTAACAGCACTGCATAATGTCATCAAGTCCGCTGCAGACATGGTACAGCAGCAAAGTTTCTTGATTATTATGTTGGGATGAGAGTAGTTTCTAACCATTTCAGCCTAAAAATAGCAACTTTTCATTCATTAATTCATTCATTTTCTTGTCAGCTTAGTCCCTTTATTAATCCAGGGTCACCACAGCCGACTGAACCACCAACTTATCCAACAAGTTTTTACACAGCGGATGCCCTTCCAGCCACAACCCATCTCTGGGAAACATCGACACACACATTCACTACAGACAATTTAGCCTACCCAATTCACCTGTACCACATGTCTTTGGACTGTGGGGGAAACCAGAGCACCCAGAGGAAACCCACGCAAAGGCAGGGAGAACATGCAAACTCCACACAGAAACACCAACTGAGCCGAGGTTCGAACCAGCGACCCAGCAACCTTCTTGCTGTGAGGCGTCAGCACTACCTACTGCACCACTGCCTCGCCAAAATAGCAACTTTTAATTTTTTTATCTGTCTTAGTACACAATAAACAACAATAAAACAATAGATCAGTCAAACTTTATATATAAAAAGTATCAAAACTATTGAATTTTTGAAGAGAGGTGCTAATAGTCTAACACGTTTCAATGATTTATGCTAAGCTAAGCTAAAAGTGCTCCCACCAGACCTAAAGATCCTCTGATTGGATTAAAAAAATGATAGAACTCATCTGTTCAACTCTAGGGGACTTGTAAAACGAGCTTACTGTATTTCACAAAAAAGTGGAGGGTTCCTTTAAATGGACTTTATTACATTTCAAGTACAAAGTAATATCCTGCATTTTTATCACAAAACTTGAAAGCCGAATGGATGAGTGAGTAAATTAGATTAAAAGAGAAAGACAGAATGTCGGCTTGGTATGTTGACAAGCTTTCTGTAATCTCGAATCCCCTCTTGTGGAGGCCTCACTGATGGGCCTGTGTCTTCCAAACCCCAGCCGGCAGGACGCAGCAGAGCATGACTTGTGATGAAGGATAATTACCCCACAGTCACTAGAGAGCCTAAACTCTCTCTCTATCACACACACACACGCACACACACACACACACGCGCGCACACACACACACACACACACACACACAAGAAAAGGAGAACATAAGGCAATGGGAGAGATAGAGAGCAAAACTAGATGAAAAGAGACAGGAAGAAGCAATGTGATAAATTAATAATAAACGCACTATAGCATGAACAATAGAGAGTGTGAACTGGAAAGACGGTAAGTCCATTATTTAGGATTGTGACCGACATGAAAAGAAAAAGAGAAAAGAGAACAAGCTGAAAGAAAAGAATTGAGATGTACTTCTACTCGTGATCTTCGGTCATAATTGTTCTTTCAATATTGTAGTGAGATTTTATCATCTTAGATGGATCAATTGCTTCTTTATGAGTCAAGTTGTTGTTTAAGGTTTCAGAGGACACTGAACTTGGACTTCGCAAATGATCATGCTTGACTTGCATTTGACCTCGTCACACCAGCCTCTGCCCTCATCCTTCCGCAGGTCATTGCGCATGCTTGTCACACTTTTTATGCAATGCCATCTAGTGGCTCTTAAAAACTGGATACAGCTTCCTATAAAGAGAAAATGAATGCATCTGCATTACATCATGTAATGGATTTAGCTTTAAAAATGTTTGTGCAAGCTTTTATTGTTAAAGTTCTGGATTAATTTTGAGTTGGACATTGATTAGGGATATCTATAAAAACTTGTCAAGGGGAATTTCATGCATTACAGATGTGGAAAATGTTCCTGCAGTGATATTGCTTGGATATTTTTTTATTATAGAGTAGAAAACGATTTATCATTTTGATTTAGATTCATACAATGCACTTAATTTGTTGAGCACAGTGATCTTTGCTTGGGGTTCATAATTATTCTTGTATATAGAGTTTATGATGAGTATCCTAAACCTTCAGTAATTAACTTCAATGAACTATTGTTGATTGGACAACCACTCTATGTGACCTGCTTGCACAAAAGCTCTACCATTTTGTGTCCCTATATACCGGTGATTATTATTGTATGAATCATTTTAGTATTGTGACCACTCAAACTCCCCCTGGCTATGGGCCTGTTACTTGTTTTAAACCTGTCTGTCTTTTTTTTCTGCTGAACACAAAAGAAAATATTTTGAAGTAAGCTGGAAAACCTGTAACCACTGACTTCCATAGAATTAGTTTTTCCATATGTAGAAGTTGAAGATTAGGTATTCAGCTTTCTTCAAATTACATTTTTTTACAGTTGCTATGACACTTTTATCAATACATTTAACAAGTTTCCTAAACTCTTAACACAGTTAGCACAACATCCGTCTTCGTGGGCTATACAATTAACACATTTCTTGTTGTTTTGACACAAAATGCATCCAGTTAACACAAATTTAAAATGCTTTAACTTCTTTTACACACAAGCACAACCAAGAACAAAACAATGTAATTTTACAGTCAAATTTACAAATGCTTTAACACAGTATGTCAGAACAGATAACACCATGTTCTAAACAGAAATTATATAGGATAAAGTCAAAAGGAACAGCTGTTCTAATTGTGAATTGAAACACAAGTTTATTCCCTGTATTTTGTTCAATTGCCAATGAGAAACAGCATATTGCGGTTAAATAAATAAATAAATAAATAAATAAATGTATATATATATATATATATATATATATATATATATATATATATATATATATATATATATATATATATATATAACTGCAATATGAGTCTCTCATATATATATGATATATATATGACAGCTGATTCCCATCTAGAAAGCACACTCATGTCTTGTTTTGGTTTTTCCAATCACATGATCATATGTTCTAATAGAGGACTCTTGAGGTTTTTGAAAGGAACATCAAAGAACTCTGTCACCAATACGTCCATGTAAGATTATGCAATACAGTCATTACTGTACTATACACAGTGTGTTTTGCAGTAAACTACTCTTTAAACCTGGAGTTCATTAGTACATACAGTACATATACAGTACAGGATTTGCATACACTGTGTCTAATTATTTTCAGAGAGTCATGAAGTTAGAGGCCAATCAAGAACCACATGAAATTTTCAATGTTGACAAGGCTGGGGATGTCGCCGTAGAAAAAACATAATAGGCCAAAGGGCCACAGTTACCGTGCCGGTCCACAGAAGATATCAAGTATAATGTGGATGAGAACATGTGGCAAAAGACCGGGCAGTATAGAAGATTACTTTGTTATTTTATTATAATTGTGGTGCTTTTCCTGTTTGCAGTGATGTCCTTCTGCAAAAAAAGTCTGTACTGCAGAAATTCTGTGTCTGTATTTTTTTTTTACATAAATTGTAAATTTTATAAAGCAATTTTTTTTCTTCATTTTGTATAGAAATTTGGCCGTAAACGAAAGAAAATGCATGCATTTACTTAACCCAACGAAACAAAACTGTAACGAGACTTCAAATATAAGGACCGAGCTGACACAAACTAATGGAGTTTCTGTAATGTCAGCTGATGATAGTGTTTTTATTGTCAATGTGTTCTGATTGACTGAATGTTTATGTTGGAAGAGAACATGTGTTTGTGTTTTGAACAATAATTTCATTTTGAAACATGATTGCAGTGTTTTGTTAGACATGGTGTGGTGTGTTCGTTTATTATTGTAATTTGAAAAGTAGTTTAGATGTTTAGTTTACAATGTGTGATTTTGAGCATAAAATTAACTGTTTTGCCCATTGTTTATTTTAGGTGTGTTGTTGCCTTAAGAGTTTAGCAAACTTGTTAAATGTATTGAAAAAAGTGTCATAGCCATTGTAAAAAACTGTAAATCTCTTATGTTGATCTCTTGATTGTGGTTTTGTATTTTCATTAATGAATCCAAATATATATTAGAAGGGCTTTGAAAAAATCAATTAACATAATGAAAAATACATTCTCTGTAATTTCAATGAAAAAGTTTAGACGGCCCTGATATAGCATCAAAACCGCTTTACTTCTCTATTCTAAACAGAACCACTTTTACGCGTGATTGTGTCTTTACACAAAATTTAGAGCAGAACAAATCTTCCCCAGAGCAGCCTTAGAGACGCCTTAATAAATGATGCTGAGCGCTCATCATCATCTCCAGCGCTGATCTCCGGTCAGAAGGGGGTGTGTTCTCATCAGAGCGCTGGAAATCCCCCATTAGTCACGTAAAAGCGACCCGGACGGCGGCTCTACATCATATTAAAGCTCGATCCTGAGCCGAGTGAGGACTTTAAACTATGTAGGCACGGAGGACAGGGTTTAAATGGGCAATCTGATGGGCAGCTGGAGATACAAGGAGCCGAGCACAGTGGAAGAATGCGACTCGACGTGGGAAACGGACTCGGAGAGCGACGAGCATCAGCCGGGAGGAGAGGAGGAGGACAGCGGCATCTCCGAGTCAATGAGCCCGGCGGAGGCAGCCAGAGGAGGCGAACAGCTGGAGCACGGATCACCACAGGTACCCAGTGATAACAAAGGAGAAACAATAACCATTAAAGCGATCGTCAGGCGCATCTGTATGAACTGTAAATGTACAGTCGGTTGAATATTAGAACAGCGTGTGTAGTAGTGTAGTAATGATTGTGGCTATGATATTTAAAATGCATGTAAATCCATGTGTAAGCACGCGTGCTGTGCGTGCAGAGAGCGTGGACAATGTCAACCCATTATCATCAGCCTATAATTATTATTACAAAACACAACGTGAAAGCTACTGAAAATTGCACGTTTTCGGCACAAGAAATACTGAGTAAATTATAAAAAAGGCTTTGTAAAATATTTGATAATAATAATTTAATAATAATATTTGCCAAAAATCACATTAAACACAGTAAAAGACTCACAAATTTGACCCTTCACCTTTAGGCTATGGGTATCTATCTATCTATCTATCTATCTATCTATCTATCTATCTATCTATCTATCTATCTATCTATCTATCTATCTATCTATCTATCTATCTATCTATCTATCTATCTATCTATCTATCTATCTATCTATCTATCTATCTATCTATCTATCTATCTATCTATCTATCTATCTAACTGGCCTTTTGCTTTTACACATTTGTCGTATTCATAAATCAGATAAAAAGAAAATAGTAGTAATAATAATAATATAATTAATATTTAATATATTTCTTACGATTTTATTCTGTAGCTCACAAATTTATATTACAACATTACAATATATGTAATTCCATAACTAATATAAAAATAATGTACATGTTATTATATGGAATGCCAAAATGGCTCAAAATAACCAGAAAAAGGGGCTGATGCTGAAGCTTTTTTGCTGATGCTTACCTATAAGGTGATAAGAGAGTTAAATATATTTGACCTTCTTAGATGTCATTTTTAAAATGGCTCTGTCTTTTTCTCAAGGTTTCTTGGATTTTAAGGCCACAGAGACTGTGACCTTTTCAATGTGACCTATTTCCTCACGGGAAATTTGGCTTCTCGAATTTCCTGTCAGCGGGAAAAAGGAAATTGGATTTTGATTCATTTGAAGCTGACTTTGATAACAGCTTGTCACATTCACCATTATAGTTTGCTTCTGCGAGCCCTGCACCCGAAACCTTTATATTATCTAATGTGTTTATGTAAGTAAATGCAATGTTATTAATTAGTAAGCATCTTAGGCATGTCATTGGCCATCACAAGCAAACAGCTTCATGTTGTGTGCAAGAGTACAAGACTTCTGCTCATCGCCTTCATTCAACCATAAAGATCGTCAGTGTTTCAACATCACAAGAGGCTGAGAGCTAAAAATGTTCATGAATTAGTTAGAAAAAAGTACATAGTCTACAAAATGGAGCTCTTCTTTCTCTAGCATCCCAGTGGGGTAGAGCGGTGGCAATGTAGCTCAGATGCTGATGAGTGAAGTCATTCATTCGCTTTTTCACCACCTATGCAACTATTCCATCCCTGTCACTTTTTTCCCCCATCACACAGTTTGGTGACATGATGGAGTCCTCCACCAGGATGAAAAGGAGCTTTTATGCTGCAAAGGACTTGTACAAATATCGCCACAGTTATCCGGTAAAGAGTTACGTCTACTCTCTTCACATTTCTCATACATAGCTTGCAGAGCAAAAATTAGATTTTCAGTAAATATTGCTGTACAGTCAGCAGAAACACATTCAGTAGAGCTCTGATGTATTACTTGGACTCTTAACTTTCTCTATCCTTCATTCCTGATTTCTTTCTGTTGCTCAGAACTACAAGGAGCCTCGTCAGCCGAATGAATATCGCAATCTGAGGTTTTATCTAAATAAGATACCGCTGGTGCCGGATGGTGAGTGTGTGTTTGCAATTTAATATCATAATGAGAGAAGCATAGGACTTTACAATGATACCTGGACTAAATAATAGAATGGCAATTGTGTTATTAATAATGTCCTCATATGCATGGTATTAAATATGTGTGGAAGTCTTTTCACAGTACAAAGCTGCTTTTATTGTTTAATAATGAACTTATATCATTGCCCTTTATTAGTATTACATGGTGTCCCAATTGTTTGCAGTAACGATCTGTTTTATTGTTTTTAAATCACCATCATATTAAAGGAACTTCCTCCCTGGAGGTCCCTTGATTCTCATAATGAGACTGTGCTTTAATTGTTACTCGGGGAAATTTTGTTTGCAGTAATAACAAACAACCATTTCAGGAATAAAAGCACTGGTGCAAATAATGATTTAGACTAATTCATTAAAAAAAAAAAAAACATGGTTTTACATGGTTTCAATGTGCTGGTGAATTATCTTAATGTATTTTACTCTTGATTCCTTAAACACATAAAGGAATACAGTACTTGCCCACAGTAGATACATCCAAATGTTTTGTTAATTTTTCCTTCAGAATACTACTGGCTATTTTATTTTATGCTATTTTATAATACATATTTTTAAATGCACATATTTTCACCATATTTGGAGAACAAACATTCAGAATCTCTCTGGGTTCAGAGTTCATTTGTTTAGCTCACTTTTTCACTGGTTCTTGTGTTGAGAGCTTGCTGGATTGGATGATTAGGGTGAAAAACAGTATGTGACTTTTTTTTGTCTCAGTTGTCTAAAAGTACCTCAAATACAACATGGGGAATGTAGGTTCTACAAGTGTACCAAGATATTGGGTCCATAATAGAATTTACTGAGATTTAAAATGGTATTTTGCTCTCAGCTTTAACCCAAAATCTGGGTGCAAATCAGTACAATCTCACGCCAGTTCATAACTTTTTGATTTAGTGGCTAAATTGAACAAATTTGTTAAGTTTTATTAGTATATTTAGTTTGATTTGCTCACCCCCAAGGTGATACGGTGGCTCCGTGGTTAGCACTGTTACCTTACAGCAAGAAGGTCAATGGTTTGAGTACCGACTGGGTCAGTTGGCATTTCTGTGTAGTGTTTGGGTTTTCACCTTGTGTTCGCTTGGGCTTCCTGCGGGTGCTCCGTGAGTGTGTATGGATGTTTTTCAATACTAGGTTGCAGCTGGAAGGGCATCCGCTGTGTACCCCTAATGACGGTTTGGTTTAGGAATAGTATTTTGAGGCATGCCTCCTTTTAAAAATAGTATGTTTTTGGCGCAGTAGGTAGCACGATCGCCTCACAGCAAGAAGGTTCCAAGAAGTTGGTGTTCCTGTGTGGAGTTTGTATGTTCTCCTCGTGTTCACGTGGGTTTTCGGTGCTCCGGTTTCACCCATAGTCCAAACAAAGGCATGCAGTACAGGTGAATAGAATAAGCAAAATTGGCCATAGTGTATGTGTGTGAATGCAAAAGTGTGCAGGTGTTTCCCAGTGTTAGGTTGTGGCTGGAAGGGCATCCGCTGCGTAAAACATATGCTAGGTAAGTTGGCGATTTATTCCGCTGGCGACCCCTGATTAATAAAAGGACTATGCTGAAAAGAAAATGAATGAATGAATGCATGAAACCATATGAATTTTAACAAATTAACCGCTTTTCTGAAAATATGCAATACAGTTACGTTTCCATCAATGCCATCGAACTGGTTTGTCAACATTTTAACCAAATTTTGGTTGAATCACTCAACATTTTTTGAGTGCAGAATGTCCATTCATTCTATATGCATTCATAGGATATAGATTGTATTTTTTAGTGGTTGCACAGCTTGATCTCAAGAGGAAACATAAGTAATTTACGTTTTGTCAGTTTCCTAGCTAATTCGTACAAACTTGTACGGGTTCAGTCGTATGAAAATTACAATTTTAAAAAGGAGGCGTGGCACCCAATGCCACCCCTAACCCCAGCTGTCATTGGGTGATGAGTAAATCATACTAAATTGTAAGAATTAGATCGTATGAATTCATACAAATTAGCCACTAAATCAAAAAGTTACGAATTCCCATAAGATTGCGTTGGTTTGCACAGTAAGTATTGGTTCAATATATATCTACTCAAACATATACGAATCACAATGACATCCTCGTACAAAACTTGAAAAAAAAATGGGCAGATACTGTATAATCTAAACCTGACATACAGTGCTCTGCATTCTGTAAAATAGATCCTTATATATTCTGCATATACAGAAAAAATTATAACAAAGTTTGGGGCAACATAATGCTGAATAAATAAATGTAATTTTTTAGGAGCTTTAACTATAATACTTTAATAAACATGTTTTAAAAATTGCTTTGGGTTAAAAATGTCTGCCAAATAAGAGATTTTGTGAAGGTAAAAAAGTGCTGACATTTCTTGTATACAAAGATGTGAACATACACACTGCAAGAACATTTACAGTATATCCAGATGAACAAGAAGCAGTTTTCACAAGCGAATACACATGCCAGCTGGTGTGAAGGAAGAACATGGCTTCTGGAGTGGTTCATTAGCTGAATGTTTTCCCCGCAGGCCACTTTAAGCAGTCAGACACTCAAGACATCTCAGAGGAGCCATTGATTGGTTATTGTGGTCATGTTTGAGAATTAACTGGATCTGTTGTGCAAGCATTTAATGGCACCATAACAGTTTCACTGCTGTTTATGGAGAAGGATGCACACACAAACATGTAACAGTGCTGTGCATCCCCCTGAGATCAGCATTTCCATGTCACAGATGACCTACACCTTTATTTACAAGCAGTCTTTGTTTCTCCTAAAAGGTACAGTTCATCCAAAAAGAACAAATTTGTCATTGTTTGTTCAGCACAATGTTGTTCCAAATATGTCTGTCCATACAATTAAGGGTCAAGTTAAAGGTCACTACACTGGTTTGCTTTCCAGTATTCTGCGAATTATCCAAACAAGAAAGAAAGTCGTTTAAATTGGATCCATGTGGGAGCGAGTATGATAATGACTATATAATTCGCTTATGGAGCCATTTGGGACTGAATCAATGCTGTCTTTCAGTCAACCTTTTACCAGTGAACCTTGCATGAAAAAACAAACAAACATATTGATGAAAGAAAACATAGATCTTGATAGAATAAAAAACTGCAATAAATGGAGTTTTAAGTGACTTTTAAGTGAGTTTTAAATGCTGAGCTTTGCCTGTTGTGATGATTTATTATCTTCCTCTTTTGCCCCTCAGGTATTTACATTGAAGAAATCCTCACTAAATGGAGGGGAGACTATGACAAACTAGAGCACAATCACACATACATTCAGTGGTAAGCTTTTTCTTTAATATTTTACACTCCTAATGGTTTTTTATTGGTATTGATGAATCCATGACGAACCTCTAACATCTGTGGAGCCTTTCCATTTCACAAACAGCTAAAGAAAGAAGAAAAACATTGTTCTTTAATGAACTGTTTAGTGAAATGTTCTTCAATGGCATCGCTGCAGGAACACTCTTTTGTAGCTTCTTTATGAGCAATAGTCAGTAATTGCTTAATAATAATGCTTAATCTAGCCCATTAGCCTGAAGCTTATTATTATTGCTCGTTCAAAGAACATAAAAAGTTGCATGCTAATATGGGCATGAGGGATTTTTCGATGGCGAGACATGGATTAGATATGCTTCTCTTTACCATCTGTTCCTAATAAACCCCATCTTCTTTAGATGCAAATCCTGTAGATCAAGGCAAAAATCAAACAAGAGCATGAAAGCGGACAACAGCAGCGATAAAGACAAAATCAGCACATTCGTGGTACCTGCAGGTGAAGGGGTCAGCAACATCATCTTTGTCGACAAAAATATGGCCTTAGGACTGCATTAGATATGAAGTTTCTTTAATGTTAAACATTACTCAAATATTTATGGGGCACTTTGGCTGACATCATCTCTTTAGCAGCTGAAGAAGCTTTGGGAAAATGACTTAAGGGCATTTCTTGATTAAATGGTCCAATTTCCTTACATTAAAAATGCAAAAGATAACTGTTTTAACCTTAACGTAAAAAGATAAGCCATATTGTAGGAAAGTTAGCAAGCCTTTCTATGAATTTGAAATTAAATTAAACATGATTAAATAAGTATTATGCAAACACTATAGTGAAACAACGAACAGTTGCTTGGTTCCTTAAAGATTCATAGCTTTTACACACATGAAAACATTTCATATTTGTCTTTTAATGATGTTTCAGAACACTTATGCTGAGGTCACACTTTAGTTTGAGCATGTGAATTTCTGTCGTGCTGCGAAAAGAGGCGGGAATAAATAAGATGAGACATTTTGAAAAAGCAAGCATTCATTTTTTTGTCGGCTTAGTCCCTTTATTAATCTGGGGTCACCACAGTGGAATAAGCCACCAACTTGTCCAGCACATTTTTACACAGCAGATGCCCTTCCAGCCGCAACCCATTTCTGGGAAACACACACACACTTTAGCCTACCCAATTCACCTATACCACATGTCTTTGAACTGTGGGGGAAACCAGAGCACCCAGAGGAAACCCATGCAAACGCAGGAAGATTATGCAAACTCCACACAGAAACACCAACTGAGCCAAGGTTCGAACCAGCGACCCAGCGACCTGTGAGGTGACAGCACTACCTACCTACTGCGCCACTGCATTGCCCAAAAAAGCAAGCAATAGTTGCTTAATAATAATTTTTAATCTAGCCTATTAGCCTGAAGCTGATCATTATTGCTTGTTCAAAAAATGTAAAAAGTTGCATGCTAATATAGGCATGAGGGATTTTTCGACGGCAAAACATGAATTAGATGTGCTTCTCTTTACCATCTAGTACAAATAGACATTAAAAAGGTGAGGGAATGCTCCAAATTGTTTATTTATGTACAGGGAGGTCATATTTTGTGATACGAGTTCACCAAGCTTGTACTTTGCAATGCAGCAAACTGCTAAACTTATTGTGCAAGCTTTCTATTCAAGTGCTTGAAGATGTTGCTGGTCAAGTTAAAAGCAGTCAAAAGTTCTTTAGAAACTCGACATAGACGGCATTTTGTCTGTAATGTCTGTATTTCCACTTGAAGAAGCAACCACTCTCGACAGTAACTATTTCAGAACGCGTTCTTCAGCAATTTTAAAGCGCATGCTAACTGACATTTTTTTTCTTCTAAAAACTGTAATAGTAACGCAATTACATTGACTTTAGTAACTGTAATCAAATTACACAAGTTTAAAATATAACCCATTACAGTTCCCCAAAAATATAATTAGAATACATTAACGCATTACAGTGGAACGCGTTACACCCAACTCTGAGTTCACACTCACCAATATTTGACTGATTAGAACGTGATTAGAACGTGCATATTTGGCATGTTGTCCGGGGAAAGGGCTCTGAGCTCGGAAAGACACCCTAACTCATGTTATACCACTTATCAGGATAGAGTGAGAGAGATGTGTTCTGAGCGCAGTATCTAGCCTGACTACAGAACGCTCCCCCCTCAGATTTATGTAGGTATCATGTTCAATAGTGTGGAGTTGGGGTGGTGGAGGGATGCTAAAGTCGTGAGAAAACACAAGTATGACTTGTTTGACTATTTATAGGTGTTCACAAAACATCACTAAAGGAATAATTCACCCCTAAAAACATATTTTTCATAGTTTTTCATTTTAAAAAACAATTTTATAAAACACCAGCATCGCTAATGAAGAGTTATGTAACCAGTGAATGAATTAGCTCACATTCAGCGTGCACTGAAGGTTGTGTGGAGGTTAAACGTTGGTTATGTGTCAATGCGTTCTTGTAAAGCTCTCAGTAGGGTGTTGTAACCTCTCGCCCGCTCTCTTTTCATTCCTGACTGTGCGGTTATTTCCAGGGTGAAAAGAGGGAGAGGACATGATGCCCCGATCCTGCGTGAAATAACAGCACACTTCTAAAATCAGGCTTCATGCATATGCTGCCAATCGTACCCTTGCACCTTCTCCTGCTGACAAAAAAAAAGAAAAGAAAAAAAAACTGATTATAGCTTCTCTCATTCCATCTACCCGTTTTTTTTTCTCGTTCACACTTTGTACACTTCCAGGGCTATTTGCATAATATCAATTAGCGAATGTAAAAGTGCTAGCAGACAGATTGCTAACATTTTGGCTCTTTACGTAAATTAAGATGAGATGACAGTGAAAGCTTGCCTGCTCCAGCAGGCAGTCAGCCAGAACTTCATGACTTCAGAGAGAGATGAGAAACGAAAGAGGCTGATGAGAAAAAAAGAGACAGACAGAAAAAAAAGATATGCCGAGGTTTTCTGGTTGTCCTTTGCTAGCGGTCAGCAACATGTAGGATCAAACAGCTGACAGGAAGAAATTTATCCATTATTGCATTTTGGTGTGTATGTGTGTGTGTGTGTGTGTGTGTGTTTGTGTGTGTGCATGTCCCCTTTTTTATCTCCCTTTCCCTTATATCTTAGTTAGAGTCACTCTTATCGAGAGTAAAAATTTGTGATGTAATTTTAAAAATACATTATCAGACATACTGTGAAAATTTCCTTGCTCTGTTAAAAATAATTTGGGTAATATTTAAAAAAGAATAAGAAATTCAAAGGGAGGCTAATAATTTTGACTTCAACTGTACATATTGGCACATATTAATCAGTATATTGAATTGTTAATGTTTTTAAATAACTATTGCTCCAAAAAAGTTTGGAAATGTTGAGGGACAATACTGATGTCTGCATCAAAGGATGTTATTTGTTACATGCACAATACAGTATAAAATATATACCTACATAAAGTACATACATTTTTTAAAAATGAATTCAAGTGAATGTTTTAAATATTGTGGGTAAAATAATGCACTATCGTCATTCTACTTATAACAAATATTGAGGTTTAAATAAAACAATAGACTTATTCTAACCTTCAATTAAAATATAGGAAATTAAAAAATATTTTTTTAAATTCCACTGTATTTTGTTGCAGAAAAATGAGGTAAGCCTAGGGATTTAGAGGAGAGTGGTAACGTAATTAGAGTCTAATTACTTAAATCTAATGATTCCTACACTGTAAAACCAAACAGTCAGTTTATCAAATGAAATGAGTGTAATTAACTCAAAATTGACTAAAAGTTAATTCTACTCATTTGAAAAGTTTTAACCTCAGTGTTGAAGGTAATGAGTTTATTAAATACCTCATTATTTAAATGGAGTAAGTTC
The DNA here is from genome assembly GCF_052040795.2 of Danio rerio. Classification (NCBI taxonomy): domain Eukaryota; kingdom Metazoa; phylum Chordata; class Actinopteri; order Cypriniformes; family Danionidae; genus Danio; species Danio rerio. Next base: position 30,494,102 of record NC_141033.1, on the reverse strand, counting down.
ACAGTACTTATAGATTTTTTTTTACTCAAATGGTTTGTAGCAATTGGTTTCCACAAATGGTTTAAGTTGCATTAACTTATTGGGTTATACAGTACTCATTTGGTGTTGGTTCTCTTCGTTTATTGGGTTTTACTGTGCTCAAATTGCTTCGTTAACGCAAATGGATTAAGTTTACAGTACTCATTAGGATTAGTTTTTGAACTTAAATAGTTTGTTGCAATCGGTTTCCCCCAGTGGTTTAGGTTGCATTAACTTTTTGGGTTTTACAGTGTAATTAATATGATGAACACATAAATAAATATGATTCTTTTAGTACTGTACAATACCAGTAACAGTGAATTACATTGTGGGTGTTTCCTGAAAATCATGGTAAAAATCCATGATAACAATGTAGTAATGCCATTATGTTTTGCAGTATATACTTACATTTAAAAGACCTTATATACACTTATTTTTTGGCAAAATTTACTTAAAAAAAAGCAAACATTAGCCAAATTATTTTTCAAATAATCTGTTTGAAAAGTATTTATTTAAAAAGGTTTCTTTAACTGATAAATAATAATAAACGATAAATCCTTGCTTGTTTATTTACTTCTGTTACAGGCTTTTTCCACTTCGAGAACAAGGCCTAAATTTTTATGCTCAAGAACTCACTCAGGATGAGATAAAGGTAAGCATCTGAAATCAAGAAATGTAAGCATCTAAAATCAAAGGCAAGAAATAATTTAAATAGTCTCCTTTTTTGTGTCAAACATCCTTTCTCTCATTTTCTAAAATATTTGATAAAGTATCTTTTAAGGCTGCACGAATAATCGAAAAAAGATCTTGATTTGACCCTACAGTACATACAATCTTAATTTAGCTTTTCTATGATTCAGCCAATTATATTTCCAAGATCAAGAGAGAAGCATAAAGGTGGTCGCACAAGTCTTCACATGTTTTTGAAGATGTACACCTCCAAATAGTGGTAAAAGTGTTGCATACTGTATTTGTAAGTTAGAATAAGATTAAAATTAAATTTGTCTTAATGTAATGACCTACCGAGAGGACGCGTGCGCCTGTGAATGATGTCAACTTAAGTGTACAGAACCTTCAAAGTCAATCTCATAATGACAAATGTTTCATATTACTAGTAAAAAATTGGTCTAATAACGTTGTCGAACATAATAATTCAACTTTAGAATTAAGAAAAGTTGTATTCTGATGTCATCACTTTACTGTGAATTAACATCCAGGACATATTTATAGTCTGTTCAAGCCCACCATTTCCAGTCTATACAAAATTGAGCATTTTAACCAACAGTAGAGCTACAGTAGAGCTACAGTACACAACGGCCTAACATTATTGTTGCTTTACCCTATGTTTGAGAATTAGCAATGATATAACGAATAGCCTACTCGTATTGATCTTTATTGTACATTTTCAGAATTGTGAGAAAATCATGATCTTTATTTTAAGCAAAAAAAAAAAAAAAAAAACTGTGATTCTCATTTTAGCCAGAATCATGCAGCCCTAATATCTGTATTCTTGATTTGTCAGATATGATCTCTGCAAGCAAAATAAGTTAAAGGATCTGTTTCGGTGGTACATGACAAAAAGAAACCTTTATTTTTAATAGTGTTATAACACCTATTCAGAGGTGTCAGAACATCCATAAATATGCTTCAGCCAGAGACACTTTCTTTGTTTTATCATTTTTCTTAAACAAACTTTTTCTCCTCTTTGATTTTCCATTGCCAAAAGGAATTCCAAAGCACTCGGGAAGCCAAGAGACGATTCCTCCTGGCATATACAATCATGCTGGATTTCTTTGGAATCAAACTCCTGGATAAAAACGGAAATGTATCTCGAGCTTCAAATTGGCAAGATCGCTTCCAGCACCTAAATGAGTGAGTTATCTCATAAATACGACTCCTCTCCTCTGACCTTTATGTTCTAATTCTGCACGAGTTATCTTGACATACAGGTAATCTTATCTCCCTGTCTCCTGCCATATTTAGAAAGCTTCATTCCATCTATAGTCTCTTATCCCTGCATCACAGATTCAGTCATGACCCCGACTGAACCGTCATCTCATGCAGAGGCCAGAGAAATGGGTCAGATGCATAGAAGACGCTATTTAGTGAACAGCAGAGATAAATACAAAAAAACTTTACATGTAAGGAGTTTTACAGCATGGATAGAATTGCAGAGATACTTAAAACAGACAGTTGAAAAAGAGATCGATGAACACATGGGAAAGGAAGGGAGTGAGAAAATCCGCAGTGCAGGGGACTGATTTGTAGACGTACTGTAGATGACTGTGCGTGTCTGTCTGTGCGTCATTGCCCCAGGATAGAGCCATGGAGGACAAACTTACAGTACATTACAGAGACACAGTGCCCTACACTAATATTGGCACTCTTGGTAAATATAAGGGGGGGAAATGCTGGGAAATATGTTTGTTTTTAACCTTTTGAACTTTTGACAAAGCAAAACAACACACACACACACAAATGAAATGAGTTTTTTTTTTTGGATGAGAGTAAAGGCTTTATTTGTAACTTTCTGAAAGAAAACGTTAGTGTTGTTAGATAGTAGTTTTGGAGATTTTCTGACCACTTCTGTAGTTTTCTAGCTGTTATTCTTGGAGATTTTTTCAAACCACACTCTGCCTAATGGTATATTTTTACATGATTGGCATACATCATCTTCCAGACTTATTCATGACACTTCCAGTTGACCAGAATTTCTCATTGTTATTGCTCTGGAAGTGGAAATGGGAATTTTCATTGTTTTTACCCAATAGTTTTGTAGGCATTACCCTTTGTGTGAAGGTCAACAACCTTTTGACTTGAATTATGGCTGTTCTTCTGCTTTTACCCATTGTGATGAATGACTTGTGTCAGGGAATATGTACTACAGTATATATTACTTCATATTTATATATCCCAGTGAAACAGGAGGTCATGATAGAACACAATTACCTTTTACTCACAACTCATATGTACAAAAAAAGTAAAATAACAAAATACTTATATGTAGCTTATATGAATTCATAAGGAGGGCGGCATGATGGCTCAGTGGTTAGTCGAGTCCCGGCTGGGCCAATTGGCATCTCTATGTGGAGTTTGCTTGTTCTCTCCGTGTTCGCATGGGTTACCTCCAGGTGCTCCGGTTTCCTAAACTAAAATGGCCGTAGTGTATGTGTGTGAATGTTTGTGAATGCGAGAGTAAATGGGTGTTTCCTTGTACTGAGTTGCGGCTGGAAGGGTATCCCCTCCGTAAAACATATGCTGGAATAGTTGATGGTTCATACCACTGATAAATAAGGGACTAAGCTGATGGAAAATGAATGAATGAATGAATGAATGAATGAATGAATGAATGAATGAAGTCATTAGAGTGTCAATTATGGTGGCACACATATATTTAACAAGGATTCGTTTTTTGATAAAACTTATTTGTTTCTTGTTTGTTCTACCAAGGGATTTGTAAAAAACTTTTTGGCATGCTGTCCCGGGAGAGAGCCCTGAGCTTATAAGATACTCGAGCCCAGGCTCCATTCCATTAGCAGGGCGAGAGGTGAGTTTGAGCTCAGGTAGATCTCGAGAAATCCCCCAACTTATTTTTGGCTAATGGCAGACATAAGATGGCTAAGGAGATATACGGCTTCCTAAGAGCTTGACTATGATGCCAATTTGCCATGTTCAATTTACTTAAGTGTGTGTGTTTTTTAGAACGTGGGAGGAATCTGGAGAACCTAGGGAAAACCCACACAAGCACGGGGAGAATGAGCAAACTTCACATAAAAATGCCAACTGGTTTAGTAAGGATGTTAACCAGAGACATTCTTTTTGTGAGGCAACAGTGCTAATCACTAGGCCGCCTTATCGCCCATCTAGAAGGAGGGGGAGTAGGGATGGGTGGGGGATTCTTCAAGACGAAGATACTGAGATAAGAAACTCTTGTTATTTATAGGGAGTTGGGAATCATCTGATTGGTGAATCAGCATAGCTAAGGGACCAGCCATGGATAAACATAAGCACATGCTCATCTCGAAATTAGTTTAGAAATAAACTTTACTTAGATAAAATGTTAAAAATTTGAGCAAAACATTAAAAAGGTTAAACAATAAAGACATTTTATCAAAGCCTTTTTTGCTCATCTTAGGGCACTAATATTACTTTCCACCAGAAAATACAAAGATAAAAAATACATGTGATTTACTCCTCAATGTTTTGAGTTTATCCAGTACCTCACATTTTAGACTTTTTCTCCCGTACAGTACATACAAAAGTCAGATTTGTGTGATATACAGTCCTGTATATAAGACAATGCACAAGAGATCAAGTCATCCAAGATGCAAGTGACTGTGTTCAGTAGTCAGTTTGTTGCTGAAACCATGGTCGTTGGTGATTTAAAAAAAAAAGAAATATTTAAATAAATAAAAATAAAATGTGAGTCAACAACACCTTTTTCAGTTTTTAGAACAGACTGATTGTTTTGCTTCATAATACCACAATGTACTGTATCATCACAAGCTATGTGAAATAATCCTGTTTTGCCTATATACTGTATGCCAGGGGTGTCCAAAGTCGGTCCTGGAGGGCCGGTGTCCTGGAGAGTTTATCTCTAACTTGCTTTAACACACCTGCCAGGAAGTTTCCACTATCTAGTAAGAGCTTGATTAGCTGGTTCAGATGTGTTTGATTAGGGTTGGAGCTAAACTCTGGATACCCCTGCTGTATGCTAAGTGCCATTACCTATAACATTTTATGAATCCACAAAAACCCTGATTTCAGCTTAAAAACTTTTGTTGAATGTTCTAGAGAACAAAAGGCACCCTTCATCTTTGAGCAGGAGTAAAATCATTGCAAATTTTAAATTCTGGTTATCTATCTTCTTAAAATATCAAAGCGTCCTTTCATGTTTGGCATTGTGTGAAACCTACAGTATATTCTAACCTTTTCCTCTAATAGTTCATTATGTCCTATAACCTTTTTTTCCCAGGTCGCAGCACAACTACCTGCGTATCACTCGCATTCTGAAGAGTCTTGGTGAGCTGGGCTTTGAAAGCTTCAAGCTGCCTCTGGTGCGTCTGCTATTGGAGGAGGCATTGGTGGAGGGCACTTTACCCAACATGCGTCACAGTGCACTGGAATACTTCGTCTTCACACTGCGCCAACATGCTCAGAGACGTGCCCTGCTCCGCTTTGCCCGGCGTCATTACCAGCCACCAGAAAACTTCATCTGGGGGCCACCCAAAAAGAAACGCATTCCAGCCTCTATCTCCACAGGGACAAGAATGGTGAAAAACGAGGTGGTGGAGAGAAGTGTGGCCAAAGCCAGGTCACCCAGAGAGGGCAGGAATAACGCGGAGAGAGAAATGGAGGACATGGAGGAGAGGAAAAGTGGAGAGTGGAAATTGGCTAAGGGGGCTAAAATGCTACAGGAGGGCAGAGGAAGGGTGGTTATAGAGGAATATATTGAGACCATTCCTCTGTAAGAACTGAAGGAGAGAAATTCTGGAAATGCTAAAAGAATGGCACAGCAATATTATTCCATACTATTGCCTTTTAGAGACTTGCTTTGTGAAGAACTCGACTGTTTGCCATTTTGTTTTTAATATAAAGTGCTTTTCTTAACTCTAAATATGTTTCACAAAGTGTTAGCGGATGAATTTCTCTACTGCGGTTCTTGCTTGCAGGCCTCGAGAGAGTTCTTAGCACATGTACAAGTGTGAGTATCTGTAAGTGCTACCTGAACACTTTGTGTGAAATATTGCACTTTTTGACTCTTCAGTCTTCCCCTGTGAAAGAATATTATTATCTTAGATGGCAAGCTTTGAGATGAGGCTTTATTTGTTAATTATAAGCCGGCTTCTCAGACCGATGCATTTTCTTTTTCAGGTTCAGAAGAACTTGACAAAGTTTCTTAGAACCGATACTTGTAGCTAATTGTAACAGATCATGATAACATGTAGTAAGTGTGAATATACTTTCAGGAATTTTCAGGTAATTGATCTTCCATGTTTCTATAGGTATGCGTGAGAGTTTAATTCGGTTTTCTCAAATACGTCTTGCAATATAAAAGTGCCTCTTTTTGTTAGCTAATGTTGCGTGCTCTTTCATTTTGAGTCGCAGTAAGAACAAAATTCAATTTCAGCTGTTTTTTTGGAGAAAAGAAAAGCTATGAACAACAAATGCAGTTTAGATATCATTATATATAGTGTGAGTGTTGCGATCACAACACAGCAAGATTATTAACTAAAGAACTATTAGCTGAAAGACACATGAAAAGAAATTATAGCTTAAAATATGTAATATTTAAATACAAAGCAACACATTTTCACATGTGAAAGTTTAGACAAATTCTTCTGGTATTTAAATCTTAGTGTTTTTTTACAAGCAGATGCTTGTACCTCAGGAAGGCCATTTAATGTACATAATGTAGCTCATTAGTAAGATGCAAGTAAACAGAGTAAGGTATTTCTAAAACAGTATAAACATACATTATATTTTGACCAGTCATTTGTCTAAATACTGAGAATAAATCTCCCAATATTCTCAATATTTTTTATGACACACATCAGTAAATATAAACAAGTATTGAACATGTCATGTTTTTTTCTAGAAATAATATTTCCAAATGGGCTGCTGTCATGGAATTGAAAATCTTGGTAAAAACCCAAACAAGATAAAAATAAAACAAACAAAAAACATTTGTTATGTGTAATAATGAAACGACACAAGGACAAAAGTACTGAACTACTGAAACGTATTTAATACTTTATATAAAAGTTTTTTTTTTTGTGATTGGCAGCTTAAAGACCTCTCATTGCTCACAGACTTCAACAGAGTATAAAAATCTTGATTGTTCTGTGGGTCTCGTCTATTAAATCTGATTTATTTGTATGTCTTGTATATTGTAAATCTTGATTCTAATTTATATTTTCTATTGGTTTCAAGTGAGGGGATTGGCTGAGCCATTCTACAGCTTTACTTTCTTCCTCTGAAAGCATTTAAGAGTTTCCTTGACTGTTTTTTGGATCATTGTCTTGCTGAAATGTCCACTCTGGTTTCATCATCATCCTGTTACTGAAGATGTTGGACTCAAGCAGTGAATATTAATTTACAATGATGAAGGGCAGAGGGTCGCTGAATAACTACTGAAAGAATTCAGATTTCAGGGTTTTCACTACCTTTCTGCACCTTCCTTTCTTCATGTTCAATTCTTCTTTTCTGTTTCTTTTTTTTTATTACACATAATTTAATTTGTAAACTAATCAGATTTGTTTTCTTTGCATTTAAGGATTTCTTTGGTTGTTACCAACATCCGGAGAAAATTTTCAAGTCAATGGCACCTTTAGAAATATGTTTTCTGAGACAAATACTGAAAGGCTCAATACTTATCTTTCCCGCCGTATGTTTGAAATGACTCAAAGTGATGGAGCAGGTCACATATCTATGTGTGAGAGTGTTTGCTGCCTTTCATCTAATCATAGTGTTTGTGTGGACAATCAGGGCTATTGATGGTCACTATTTACATACATTACAACTAATTGAGTGTTTTTCTTATTAGCAATTAATTAATAAGGATCAAGCATGTATGCGATGTGTGTTTGTTCCACACTGCTGTTTCAGAGTGTCTCCAGAGGGCTATTCAATACCTCCACAGCGCAGTTGTGTTTGTTTGAATGTGATGTAGCTTTTTTTTTTAGCTTCTAATGACACACAAACAGAAGTAACAATTTATAGGAAAGGCTAAATCCTATTATTCCGCTAAAGTATCAAAAATTTATCTTTCTTGGTTTGACTTGGATTAAACAATGAAGATTGTCTATCTTAGTTTTTTCTTGCAGTAAATATTTGGATTGAGCATACTTTTCTGTTGGCTGTTTAGTGTGTGCAAGTCATGCATAACAAGAGTGGACTAATATATCCTTGGTCCAAAACTAGAAAAACAACCCTGTCATGTTGTAAAATGCATTGATTATTATTGTTTTTTTAAAAGAGAGCACATACCTGCACTGCAATATCCAACAATCCTGTGCATGTGGTTTAGTTCAGTCGGTACAAAACTTGCTAATTTATTCATAAATGTCTGTTTTATCACGTTTACTTAGAAATAAGTATTAGATATTTGCTTGATGATCTCTTAAGCAGAATTTGTTCCTGATTTTTAGATGTATTAAGCTTTGGAAACCAGTCGGAGACCAGTTTTATACAAAAACGTTGCCTTTTAAGTCACATTATGGGCAGCGAGACGTCAGTTTCAGATACAGCCAGTGACTTCTGTCCTGTTTGGAAACAAATAGCCATTTTCTCTTAATCGAAAAGACTGTTGATCCATATTTCAATGTTTCTCGTGCCATAGTTGTGTGGAAACAGTTTAACTGGCCAGAAGTGTTATGTTTTTATTTATAACTTGTTGGAAAATGATGATTTGTTATCAAAACAAATGTGACATATTTGAAAGTTCATATTTGGACATTTATATTGTGGCCTACTGTATAATAAAGTGCAGCTCTTTGAATTGTAGGTGTGTTTATGAGCACAATTCTAATTAATTTTTTGTGAAGTTTACGGTCTCATCTTTTAAATATTTGAGGTAAATTTATTTCAGCTAAAATCAACGTTATATCAATGCTAGTCAGAGGTACAGAAATAGGTATTGGCATGTGTTAGATCACCATCTCCACGCCAAATTAATATAATCCAACCCAGATTTTGTCAGAAAACGTCAGTTTCTCTGGTCTCCTATCAATACAGGGGTTGACTAAGAAAACCAGAGAGGAGCAGAAGCAGGAGATGAAGTAATGATGTAAAGAAAGAGCAGAGTTTATTGAATAATCTAAGTTGCGTATGATACAATGCGCAGACTTCATCTGACCAGGATAAATCCAACAAGTGTTATTATACCAAAAGCAACAGCAATGGAAAATGACTGCTTCACAACATTGTCCAGATGCAACACAGACATTGAAATGGAGACATTCTCTTATCTCGTATACTCATGAAAACAAGTTTCGCTTGAATCCACGGTCATAACAATATGGAAAAATGGAAATAATAGGAAAATATTAAAATATAAAAGCATAAAAAAATGACAAATAATGAATAATAATAATCAAATCATTAACTAATGTTTAATAAAATTATATAATGATAATTACATAAATAACTAATGATCATATGATTAATTAAAATAATTTACAGTTTTTTACAATTGCTATGACACTTTTTTCAATACATTTAACAAGTTTCCTAAACTCTTAACACGGTTAGCACAACATCCATCTTCGTGGGCTATACAATTAACACATTTCTTGTTGCTTTGACACAAAATGCATCCAGTTAACACAAAATTAAAATGCTTTAACTTCTTTTACACACAAGCACAACCAAGAACAAAACATTGTAATTTCGTAGTCCAATTTACCAATGCTTTCACACAGTATGTCAGAACAGATAACATCATGTTCTAAACAGAACCTATATAGGCTAAAGCCAAAGTGAACAGCTGTTCATATTGTCAATTGAAACACAAATACATTCCCTGTGTGTGTGTGTGTGTGTGTGTGTGTATATAAATATATATATGTGTGTGTGTGTGTGTGTGTGTGTTTGTGTGTGTATATACCGCTATCAATCCGCTGTCATCTGTCATATATATAGACACACACACACACACACATACATACATGTATGTATATACACACACACACACACACACACACACACACACACACACACACACACACACACACACACACACATATATATATATATATATATATATATATATATATATATATATATATATATATATATATATATATACACATATATATACATATTTATTTATTTATTTATGACAGCTCCCATCTCCCATATGAACATGATTCCCATCTAGAAAGCACACTCCTGTGTTGAGATTTTTCAAATCACATGATCATACTGTATGTTCTAAAAAAAGGATTCATGAGGTTTTTGAAACGAACAAGGCGCACATTGCAGAACTCCGTCACCAATACGTCCAGGTAAGGTTATGCAATACAGTGATTACTTTATGCACAGTGTGTTTTGCAGTAAACGACTCTATGAACCTGGCATTCATTAGTACATACATTACTGTAGCTATAGTACAGTGAACCATTTACACTGTGTTTAGAGAGTCATGAAGTTGGAGGTCAATCAAGTCCCACATGAAATTATCTATGTTGACGAGACTGGCTTCAACTTGGCGAAAAGGCGTCGCCGTAGGGGAAACATAATAGGCCAAAGGGCCATCGTTACCATGCCGGGCTAGAGAAGAAGTCGGGCAAATGCAGAAGACCAGGCAGAATAGAAAATTACTTAGTTTTTTTTTATTATAATTGCGATGTTTTTTCTGTTTGTATATCTTGCAGTGATGTCCTTTTGCAAATATAAAAAATTCTGTGTCTGTATTTTTTTACATCAACTGTAAATTTTATAAAGCAATTTATTTCTTTATTTTTGTATTGAATTTTTGCAGTAAAAGAAAGAAAATGCCAGAAAACAAAATGGAAATGTAGAGAGTCTTAAAATATAAGGACAGAGCTGACACATAAACTAATGCAGTTTCTGTAATTTTAGCTAATGATAGTGTTTTTATTGTCAGTGTTTTCTGATTGACTGAATGTTTCTGTTGAAAGAGAACATGTGTTAGTGTTTTGCACAATTATGTCATTTTGGAACATGTTTGCAGTGTTTTGTTATACATGGTGTAGTGTGTTCGTTTATTATTGTATTTTGAAAAGAAGTTTAGAAGTTTAGTTTACAATGTTTGATTTTGAGCATGAAATTAACTGTTTTGCCAATTGTGTGTTTTAGGTGTGTTGCTGCGTTAAGAGTTTAGCAAACTTGTTAAATGTATTGAAAAAAGTGTCATAGCCATTGTAAAAAACTGTAATGAAGAATAAATTAATATATTCTTTCATTTATTTTCTTTTCGGCTTAGTCCCTTTATTAATCAGGGGTCACCACAGAAAAATGAACCGCCAACTTATTCAGCATACAGTTGTAGTCAGAATTATTAGCCCCCCTGTTTATTTTTTCCCCAGTTTCTGTTTAACGGTGACACAATTTTTTCAACACATTCCTAAACATAAGTTTTAATAACTCATTTCTAATAACTGAGTTATTTTATTTTTGCCTTGATCACAGTAAATAATATTTGACTACATGTGTTTCAAGACACTTCTAGCTTAAAGTGAAATTTGAAGGCTTAACTGGGTAATTAGGTTAACTACGCAGGTAAGGGTTATTAGGCAAGTTATTGCAAGTGGTGCTCGCTGCAGAGCCATTTGAGGAGAGCTGAGCTCCAGCGAGGGGGAGCTTAAGCTTGAGCTCCACCTTTTTTGCACTTCTTCTACGAGTGATGTCACTGGGGGTAGGGTTAGGGGTGGGGTTGGTGTACGCATTAAAACAGCTTACAGGAGGAGGAGCGACAGCTCATGCTCCCCCTCGCTGGAGCTCTGCAGCGAGCACCCTCTCAGTTATTGGGGGCTCATAATTCTGACTTTATTCATACACATACACTACAAACAATTTTGCTTACCCAATTCGCCTGTAGCGCATGTATTTGGACTTGTGGGGGAAACCGGAGCACCCGGAGGAAACCCATGCAAACACGGGGAGAACATGCAAACTCCAAACAGATAGGCCAACTGACCCAGCCGAGGCTCAAACCAGCGAACTTCTTGCTGTGATGCGAATGTGCTACCCACTGTGCCACCATCCAGCCTAAATGAATATAAACAAATGAAATAAAACAACACAAGTGAACGGTTTCTTTCTTGAAACAACCCTAACATAAGTTTGCTACAAGGATTCTCAGATCCATAGATTCTTCAGCATGTTACTATGTGAGCAATAAAATAATTATAAAACTATAATTTCTTAAGTTTTGTTAGTTTCAGAAATTGCTATTAGTTAATCACAGGTTTCTGAGAGTGAGTAATATCAATCTTATAATTCATAATTACAGCAAAATAACATTAAATATTTAGAAATATTTGCTTTATTGACAAGAAATGTAATAAGTACCAAATAAAATGTTTGCGTTTGAACATGGTTAACCAGAAAAAATTAAAAGGTCATTTAAAGGTTAAAAAGTCATGACCCCTGTTTTAGTTTCTGGCTCCCGTTTCTGCTACTTTTGTAATGTTTTGCAATAGCAACTGACTCACTGCATATCAATGCTTCATATGTCATTTCAAAACAATCTCTTGGCTTAAGATAAAGCGGTCCTGCCTTTACCCTTGACAGAGGACAAGATGAATATCACTCTGCCCTGTCCCATAATCCACAGCACTCAGTTGAGATTATTGTAAAGTCCAGGAATCCAGTTAAAACTGAGAGGAAAATCACAGAAGAGCAGCACCATATGGTCTGTTCCGGCAGTTTGGTCTCCGGTGGGCTTAAGGAGACAGTGTGTGGCGTAATAAGCTTGAGTTTTGCTGATGTTTGTCAAAGCGTCAGTGTTCGAGATGGTTTTCCTGACGTACACCTGTGAGTGTGAGTCTTCACTCAGAGAGCTGTCAAACACACACCTGTCTGCTCTCCTGCTGTGCTTCTGCACATCTTTTGCTGTCATGTGCTTCACTTCAACACAGTCTGTCTCCTACAAAATACAATTCTAAAATAGTTTATCAAAATGCAATAATCAAAAAACGTGGGATTTGTTAAATCTTTATTAAACTGACAAAAGTTCAAATGTTTTTTGAAATTTTCACTTAAAAGATATATTGTATTCAAATATAATTACATTTTAATGTTGATGACTACAGTACAACATAATCCTGTAGGGACAGCGACACACACAATATCATTCCTTTTAATTACAACGAGGCAAGGGCTGGTAAGTTTGTAACGACATGATAACCTTGGATATAAATATCACGGTTTCATGGTATTGTGATTACTGCTCTAAGATAAGTTCTTTTTAAATGTCTTTTTTTTTTCTCCCAACCAAAATATATATTTTTTTCATTTTACAATTTTTCAATTTACAATTCACATTTATATATATTTATATATATATGAGCAATTCCATGCAAATGTCAACCTTGCCATGAAAAAAATCGCGTATTTTACAGTACTTTGAAATACTCAAAAATGTATCTGTCAATGTCTTCTATTAAATTTGATTTACCAAAGTCACACCAGTGGCAATTTCACATCTGTCACATCCATAACGGAGAGATGTCACATCCATAACTACACTTTTTCCTCCTAAATGCAAAAATATTAAACAAAATTAAATCAATAATTTTTGTTCTATAGTGAGCCATCTATTAATTTTTTGCTTATCATTATTTCTCTTGGGTTGAGCAGTTTAATTCACAGAATTTTTACAAAGTATGTTGTATACTGTAAACTTGCAGACTTTTTGGTCACATCCATAACGCATGTTTATTTTCCTCATTTAAAGTACAAAACATGTTTATATTTCTATAACACTCCATTTGCATGTGATACCAATCAGTAAGACAGTTGTTTTCTATCACTGTGGCCTTGTCATGCATACATTTATGATATATATATATATATATATATATATATATATATATATATATATATATATATATATATATATATATATATATATATATGAGCAGTATCACATGGGTAGCAGTGTGCTATGGCTGTATATCAGCACTAGTGGGAGGCGTGCATTGTGGCTGAGTGCCTTAGCATCCCACCAGTACTGATATACAGGCAGAGCCCACTGTTACGAGTGTGATATTGCGTTCATACAACAGTTCAACGGCACAATCTTTTACATAAAAAAGTAAATCAAACACAGAGAGTCTAAAACCCTTTTGTATTAGGAACTACTTTCTTCCACCAGTCATTTACATCTGCAGCTGACGTCAGAACAGCAGAAGCCGTTACTAATTCACCAACGTCACTTTAGAGCTAGTGTTTGAATTATTCTCTATAGCGTAATGTGAAGTGGCGCTTCTGGTGTGTGACCCCCTGAAGGTGTTGATAAAACAGCAAATTTTGCTCACATTTGAAGATTATAAGGCTGAACGTGACATGAAATGCCATCCGTCTACAGAGATTTCTCACCAGACTGCTGTTGTGTTTGCGATAAGGAGGGACAAGGCTGAATCCAGCTTTTTATTCGCAATTCTTATTGACTCTATCTGGTCCACCTTAAAACCAAGAGACTTACGTTTTTCAGCTTTTTAATCGCGGTCAGAGAACACACTGAGCAAAGGCTTATTATGCGGTTCTGGCGCCATCTTGTGGATATACAACATCAACCGTCTTTGACCACCAAGGAGAAAGAAATTATGAATATTTTGAAATAGGCACTATTCTTGCAAATAAGCTGCATAGTTGCAATCCAAACAACTACATTCTCGATTAAAAAAGCCTCAAAAGTATATTTTGTTGTATAACGGCAGTAATAAAACTGTAAAAAAACTGTAGTGTCTGCTTGTTGCTGGCTGTATGTGGGCGGAGTAATACACAAAATAATATATATCATTTTTATTTATTTATTTATTTATTTTTATTTATTTTATTTTTTAAAGAAATGTTCATCTTTAATTTGACAGAACAGTGAAGACTATGAGAGAGAGTATCAGAGAGAAAAGGAAAAATCAAGGATCCCTACTGCAGCCTGTAGCATGATGACATACTGGATGGATCAAGCCCAATATGTAGTGGAAATGCATGTGTGAATGATTGTTGCTAGATATGATAATTTTTTTTAATATGAATTGTAAAATTACCCACTAGATTGTGTTATTAACGTTTACACCTAACCTAACTTTTAACCCAACCCTCACATTTATTAACGTCTACACCTACCCCAACCATAATGTCATGTTCATCCAGCGATCAAAACAACCAGAGGTCGCTGGTAAACACTCAAATCCACATGAACTACAAATCTGCTGATAATGGACTACAAGAACAGTCATGCTCCATGCACACAACCGGTTCCAGATCCTGACTGATTGCATACACACAGCTGATGCTGCTTATGTACTGATTACACACACATATATAAAGCTCACTTTAAAACCCTCATTGCCAAGTCTTGTTATCTGCTACAGTGACACTACAACGTGTTTTCTTTGTCTGCCTTTATCATGTTTTTGATCCTTTGCCTTGATTATTTGTTTAATTCTGTTTGCTGCCTGCCTCTGACCATCTGCCTGTTAATTTGACTTTGACTCTGGATTGCCCTCATATATCTGTCTGCCCCTGTTTTGACCACTGCTTGCCTGAATATCTGAATAAACCTGCATTTGGATCCTCACCTGTTGTCAGTGTTACACATAGACCCAACTGCCACATTGGATATTACATCATCCACTACATATTGGACCTGATCCAGTACATCATTATGATACAGACTGCAGAAAGAACATTTTGGAAGAATTGGCAAAGGATCAAACTCGAGTGATTGTGAGCACTATAGTAATATGTGTTGATGCACTAACCACAAATCTATTGGCACCGACTGCATAGTTTATTTTATAGAATGTTCGAGAAGTCTTAATGCACAATTTATGTTAAAGGTTCAACTGTTCTCATCAAAAATTTATGTGATTTTCCTAATGTGATGTTAAATGATTTACATTGAGTCCTAAGCCAGTCAATTTAACCCAACGATTAAAAAAATCCTCTCCATTGCTAAATTTTGAACCCAACACAATGGTTCATTTAGGTGTTTAGTGGCTCAATATGCTTCAGTTACTGTAGCAGTCAGTAAAGCCATGTTTGACTCCAGTGCTCTTGCTCTCCTTGTGTGTGTTAAATGTGCTGAGCGGCCGCACTGATCGGGACTGACAGAATGAGGTGCTGGGGCTTGTGTTGCGGAGTGGATATTACCCATGAAACACTGTTCTAGCCTGTGTGTTTATGTGTGTGTGTATCCCTTACTGTGCTTAGGTCTCATTCAATTAACAGCCTTAAAGCTTTGTGCCACAGCTCTGTTAAACCTCCAACATGCAGCTGCTCAGGCATCAGCCATAGGTCAGGTTAGAATGGATCTGTCAGTGTGTTTTACATAAAGCCTACTGAATTACAGAGCTGTATCTGTCACACAAGCAATGTCAATGACAATGGAAAATATGCTTACTTTCTAAAACAACAACTATAACAAAAATAAGTCATTTATTAGGTGTCTCCAGATGACTAAGCTTATCTATTACAAAATTACTAGCTGACACTGGTAAACTTTAGCAACCCATTTTCATTAATGTGGCCAGAGCACTTCTACAGCTTCTAGGTGTTCAAGCTGTTGGGTCACCTTGTTGAGTCTCAATTCCAGACAACTAATGCACTGGCCATGAGCCTCCACCATGGAGTTAATATTGTCAAACTTAGTATGCAGGCTCTTAAAAGGGGCTTTAAAATCTACGGCAAGCGAAGCTCTGAGCTCCTTGTGTACGGCGCTAATTTCAGCTAGCGTGATGCTAAAACTAGGTAAGGAATACATTTCACAGTCTTTTCCCCCTTTTTACTCTTTCCTTTTGACATGTTAAGAGAGAATTTAACACTATGCACACTCTAAAACAATGATGTTTGTAAAGAAGGAATGAAAAGTAAAAGGGAGCTGGCCGCACTCACGCTTTCGTTAAGTTGTCGCGTGTGGCAGGACCTTTATATTACATAGCAGCTTCTTCAAAAGTGGGCAAACATGCTTGTTAACTCCAAATAACTCCATATCCTTCACAATAAAAACAGCTGCAGCTCCAGATTTCTCCTCTTTTTTAGTTATGCGCCAAAGTTGGCTGTTGTCCGCCTTTAGCACTGAAGCTAACAACGACCGTCCTAGTTTTTTAAAGGGACAGTTACCCAGAAATTAAAATTCTACAAGGGATTCTCAACCATTTTTCTCAAGGATTGTTGGAAACTGGTGGCCATTGACTTTTTCCTACTATGGATGTTGATGGTTAGCCACTGTTTTACAATGTTCTTTAAAATGTCTTGTTTTGTATAATAGAAAAAAAAATAACTCAAAGTTTGGAACCACTTGATTGTGAGAAAGTTTTTGGGTGAACTGTCTTTAAAGTTGTATTATATGTATATTGTTTATCATGTTGACAAATTTGAGGGAAACTTCTGGTTTCTGTAAAGAGGAAGTTCAGATAGGACTGATAGAGTGCATGAAAAGGCCACTTCTGTCAGGTCACTTCTTCACTGTTAGCAGCCGCATGCCTTCAGCATTTAATACTGTATGCCTTTATTCAAGATGTTATCCTGTCATTTCACAACTGTTCTCATGGAGGCTTAGTTGTTAAAGTAGTATTAAGAGATTAAGAGCTCTGCCAGTAAGGAATATGTGTCATTTTCTTTTCTGGTAATTCTGTTTACACTGAGCTTTATGCATTGACCTCTGGAAATACCATTGGATGCCATTCAAAAACATGTATGAAGAAGTATGTATGTAAGAAGTATGATTGGCAAAATTATTGGAATTTTTATATGAAATATAGATCGAATTATATAAATATATGAATTATATAAATATTGCTATTCTTTAAAATGTTCTCTATTTTAATATACAGTTAAAGTTTGAATTATTGTCCCTCATGTTTAACTTTTAATCTTTTAAGTTGGCCTGTTGTCCGCCTTTGGCACTGTGAGCAGCTGAATATTACCATCCTGGTTTCTTAAAGGGACAGTTCACCCAGAACTTGAAATTCTACAAGTGATTCTCAACCATATTCCTTGAGGAATGTTGCAAACTTGTGGCCATTGACTTCTATAAATATTTTTCTACTATGGATGTTGATGGTTAGCTACTGGCTTACAATATTCTTTAAAATGTCTTGTTTGGTGTATAACTGAAAAAAAAAGATACTCATAAAGGTTTGAAACAACTTTATTGTGAGAAAGTTTTCATTTTTGGGTTAACTGTCTTTAAAGTTGTATTATAAAGTATTCATGTAAACACACACATATGGGTTGTTGACTTAAGGATGCATTTTCACTATCACGCAAAACAAAACTGTGTATAATTAGCATTGAGATATTAAAAGATTTTTTGTCTTCTGTGGACCTCATTATAAAAACTGCATTGTTATTAATTTATTTAAATTTTTTGAGCCAAATCTCAGATCTGTCCTATAGGGAGAGAGAAAAAAAATCATAAAAATGATTAATTAATACCTCAGGCCTAATTGTGCAAGTGGCGTTTTTACTGGCAATCTTTTTCTTTTCATCCATATATTTCTAAAAATATAGGAACTTGATACACTTTGTCTCTGAAAACCAGGTCATCTGGTGTGACAATATGATCATTTTAAATCAGTGTTTGCACAAAAAAACCCATTTAAGATCATGTGGCTGAAACCCCCTGTGAAGCCCCTGAAGTGCACCTGTTAATTTTTTCACGTTTTCGCCATTTAAATGGGATTCAAACTGGCAAGTTCACTATGCAAACAGAGAAAATAAGCAAACATTTTCCATTTTGTGGACACAGGTGAGATATTTTTAATGCATGTATATTATATATATGGTTAATCCAAAAAACGTGTTTTGTGTGTCATGTCATTTTATAAAGTTGCCATTTGCCTTGTGTGGTTTTTTATAGCTTACCTTAGAAGCGCTAACATTATAATTTTTTCACTCGATTGTGGTATTTTATATACTTATTGAACATTGGTAATGTTTGAATTTCATCTGACAAGAACAAGAATTACTTTTAGTAAATAATACTTGATATAAAGTTGAAATTACTTATTTGGCCTGAGAAAATGTGACTCAGTAAGAATTACTTTTACTACATTAGTAAAAAATACTAATGCGATAAAGTTACAATTACTTAATTGAATTAAGGCAATGAGTTTGTATAATTCAATTACATAAACTTAAATTACTTTTTACAATGTAGTATATTTGCACAATAAGTGTAATTTTTCAGTAAAACAGCTTGAAAACAACATACGCAACATTTACCTCAGATAAGTCATTCTTTTTCTACAGCTAATTTAGACAGAAAAATAAACAAATAGATGAACATTTTTAAAAACTATATCATAATAAGCAATACACATGGCACTAGGTATGCAGTTTAAGTATAAAAGCTTAATTTAAAAAAATCCTCTCAAAGTCTTAAGCAAATAAATGGGTGTAACGCATATGATTTACCAAACGATTCCCCCTAGAGATGGTGACATCTTGACAACCCAGATGTTGTTTGAGGGAAACTTCTGTTATCTGTAAAGAGGAAGTTCTGATAGGACTCACAGCAGCGTATGTCTGCTGAAAAGACCACTTCTGTCAGCTCACTTCTTCACTGTTAGCAGCCGTTTGTCCTTCAGGTGACCTTCCTTCAACTGTGCAATGACAAACAGCATTCGCATGGGTTTCCTCCTGGTGCTAAGACATGTGCTATAGGTGAATTGAATAAACTAGTGGGAAAAAAGGTAGATAAAAATGGAATAGAAGGTGAATTGGCCAGGGTATGTGTGTGAATGAGTGTGTATGGAGTTTTCCTAGTACTGGGTTGCAGCTGGAAGAGCATTCACTGAGTAAAAATTGCTGGATAAGTTGGCGGTTCATTCTGCTGTTGGGCCCCCTGATGAATGGGACTAAGCTGAAGGAAAAAGAATGAATGCTTTTCTAATAACAGGCTTATTTTATCTTTGCCATGATGACAGGACAAAATATTTTACTAGAAAATTTTCAAGACACTAGTATTCATCTTAAAATGCAATTTAAAGGCTTTACTTATAAGGGTAATTAGGCAAGTCATTGTGTAACTACTGTTTGTGTAGTTGAATGTGTACTGAATGTTTTATTTTGTTTTAAATGCGTTTCTCCAGTCAAAATAAAACAATTAAAACTTTCTCTAGAATATAATATCAGAATATAATAAAATATAGATATATAAAATATATTGGAAAAGCTGTGGAAATAATGTCCTTGCTCCATTAAATATCATTTGAGAAATGTTTGAAAAAGAATAAATTATTCATAGTAGGTCTAATAATTTTGCCCTTAACTATATTATAAATGACATTTATTCCATTGATGACAAAGATTATTTAGAATCATTCTAGTTTCAATGTCACATGATCATTCAACAATCATTCTTATAAGCTGATTTGGTATTTAAAAAAAACATTTATTTAATATATCAATTGTGCTGCTTAATATTTTTTACAAACCATTAATTATTTTTTAAAGATTATTTGAATACAAAGTTTTAAAAGCAGTATTTCTTTTAAATAGATTTTTGTTTTGTAAATTAAGTCTATTAACTGTTGCTTTTGAACAATTTTTTTCTGCTGCTTACAACAAATATATTCTGCCATCTCTTGTCTTGGAACACATTAAAAAGTTTCAGTTCTCTGTGTGGTCGAGAGTGAACACATCCGGCGAAACTAAAGTCTTACTATACTGAGCAAAAATAACGTGGGGTTTTCGACCGACTGCTGTCATCTTCAGTTAATCAGGAAGCATTTTTTCTCACGAGGAATATGACTGACTGAAAATACACCACAACAGAGAGTCTGAATAAGTCAACAGCATATGATTTATGCAGTCACAGAACATTCCTTATGATGTTTTACTGGCAACAATGCAGTGTTTACTACAACTTTAATGTGTACTGTAGGCCTTCATACAGTACATTAATACAATAGGTACTTACAAGTGTTTACATATTTGCTTACTGTTGCTGTCAATGTGAAACAAGCTGATAGTTTGAAACGCAAAAGAAACTTAGTGTAAATTCAGGCTCTTATAAAATCATTGAAGTGCCACTTGACAGGAAATGCAGCTGTCTGTCTTTCTGTTTGAACATTTCATAATCGTTTTTTCTGTTGGGTGTCATCAAGGTAAATTGTCTGTGGTGTGAAAAAGGTCAAAATGTAACTGAAGTTGTTTTTTTTTTCTTTGGTTTTGATTAAAATTATGGGCAAAGTACAAGAGGAATTCCCTAAGGGGCTTGCAATAATAATAATAATAATAATAATAATAATAATAATAATAATAATAATAATAATTAAGAAACAAAACATTTAGTGTGCACATTTCCACTTCAATTTATTTATTTTTAATTTAATTCATTTTTAAATTGTTATTTTAAATTAGTTTTTCTGTATTTAATCTTATACAGGGTGATTAAAAAAAATACCACAACTTTGAAAATTGAGAACTCTGCAAAAAAAGAAAGGAGAGCTAAGCTCTTTCTTTGGTCGATTTGGAAGCTCTGATATTTCACCTTGAGAACTAAAAGAGGGAATAACTACAGCTATCCAAACTGTTACACCCGGCACAGAGTTTACAATGCAGGCCCAAATTGGCTAATCGGGGGACCGGAAGAATTCCTGGTGGGCCGGTTCATTTTTTGGCCATGAGGGCTGATGTCCCTAGTTGAGTGCACTCTCAGCAGTCGCACTTTTTCATTTATTTATTTATTTATTTGACCATAGCCTCACTCTTTTTATTCATTATTTTGCCACAGCTCTGCTCTTTTTATTTATTTTCTCGCAGCCCCAGGAGCAAAATGCAGCCTGCAGGTTAATGATGAAGTAATTATCATTTGATCTCAAACAGCGGCACCTTGCTAATCAGCTAAATCATTTAAGAGATATGCGAGAGATGAAAAATTGAAAAGTGCAAAGGTGGCGCTGAAAAGGCCAGAATTAAAAAAAGTTAAGTATATTTTTCATCAAAACCAGTGGCAGCAAGAGTATAACATCACATGAAGACGGTGAAATGGCCAGTAAGTTAACTTTAAGCTAGTTAGAAGCAGTGCAAAACAAGATGTTTGCAAACCACTGTTTATGTATCAAACGTTTTCTTGTACTGTAGCTCTTCAGCAGCAGCATCAGCCTCTTGTCCAGTTTGCTGCTAACAGTGAAGAGCCACCAGTCATGAACCCAACACACTAGAATGGGCCAGTAGGATTGTCATTGAGTGCCTACATGGGTGGTGTAGGATAATACAAACCCCAGAGGGTCATACTGCCGAGCCAGAACTCTATACACATTCCGCTTTTTCAGAACACCATAGTCTAATGGATGACTCTTATAGACCAAAGTGTCAGATTCCCAATGCCAGCTAAGTCCTAAAGTTGATTCGGACAGAACATTTTCATCATGTGAGAGCCAGCGCTCCATAATGTCTGATCTTGCATCTTTTGGTAGATGACTAATGGCACTTGGGACATTGCATGCCCATTGGTGAATCTCGAATCCACCAGATGCTAAGACTTCCCTAAGTCTGTCTACTAACCTCTTGGCTTCCGCTGCAGTTGGCAAACTCTGGAGGCAATTATCAACGGAGAGGCACTGTTTCATGGAATCTTTAACAACATCCTTCGGATCACTACAATCCCTGACGTGCTGATGAAGAGCGTAGGTTGCACAACAAGGTGAGCAGGTGGTGCCGAATGGCAACACTTGCCATTCAAAGGTATCAGGTGGGTCTTCTCGTCTGTTTCTCCAAACAAATCTAAGCAGTGATCGATCTTCTGGCAGGAGCTGGACTTGGTGATACATAACCTTTATATATCCACTGATAGCTACACCATGTTCTCTAAAGTGCAGCAAAACACCAAGCAGAGAGGCTTCCAGGATAGGTCCAGGAAGAAGGGAAGCCAAGCCAATTGTTGAAGACAAGCCAATTTTTCCCATTGTGAGACACTAGGTGATGTGGTATATACCAGGACTCACCATCTGCTGAGATCTCACATGGGTCCAGCTTCTTGATGGTGTACCTACTGGTGGATTGCCTCACCGTAAGTTTTGACACATTGAATGTCATTTCTCTGTACTCCTCCTCAAATTCGGCAGAACTGCCTCTTTAGTTGCCTGAAACAGAGGCATATCTTTTTACTTTAACAATGCAGTGGCATACCGGACAATTCCAGAAACTTCCACTCGCCTAGTCTTTGTCTCCTGGAGCTCCATAGCCTTGTTGTCCTGTTTTGACCTCACTACTAACTTATCCTGTTAGAAAGGCAACACGTCCAACTGTCATAGTTTTTCAGCATTTTGCATCAACTCAGTGGTTTGGGACAAAACACTGGTAAAAAGACACTGTCGTGATGTTGCTGTCTACGGTGAGTAGGACCCTGAAGTGTCAAGCCCAGTCTTGTGCAGATAGCTGATGGTCCTCCAGGGGGTCCCAACCTCACTGGCTCAACAGGGCTAAGTACGTGGGGGTGATCTGCTCCTATTACAGTTTTTTCCAATTGTTTACACACATTTTCTGTAAGCAGGTCTCATATTGTCAGAACTCTACACACAAATCACAAAACACACACACATTGGGCAAAACTCTTCAATTCTTCTGCAAAATGAAACTCTATGTTCAAAATGATGTGATTTCTTCTCAAAATGTTTTTTTGTTTTCAAATGAAGCACACAAGCCATCACATGAATAGACATTTATAAGAACAGTTACCACAGACAGACAGTACATAGGCCTACAGAAGTGCACTGTAAAATATTTCAGAATATTGTTTTATACAAAACACACAAATACCAAATATATTTTACTGTAATTTCCCCACAAAAACTGTGTACACAGTGTTCGTCCCAACCAACACAAAGTTGTGGATAACGTTGTCTACATGTACCATCAACAGAAGTATTTACAGAATACAGTTACAGTAAAAAACAAAACAGAATAAAAAAGCTATACTGCATCCTCTTTTCTGTTTTGGTCTGGCCAAGCAGTGGAGGAAATGTCACCTTGCATGGCAAATCCAGCCATGAAAAGCATCAACTGCTATTGCTTGGAAAAGGGGTATACGAGCGTGTGGATTTCGGTCATACACATTCCATCTCCAGACAGAAAAACAATTCCTCAATAGGTTTGAGGAATGGAGAATATAGAGGGAGATAAACCACTAAAAATTGTTGGTGGGCAGTGAACCAGTTATGATCCAGATGAGTTCTGATTTCTAAATTGAAATTCTGTGAGACATGTGTTTACTCATGTGATGAGTTAGTATGTAAAGTAAGGCAACTGACTTTACAATATTGAATGACAGTGTGTTCCTTGTGAAAACAAAAGATTTTCTGCATGAACATTGTGTAAAATGCAGAGAATTGTGTGTAGTGTTTTGAAAAAAGTGTGTTTTAAACCTGCAATTTGAGTGTAAAGCAGGAATTGTGCTTGTAGTTTAGCAGAATTGGTTCAGGGGGTTGGTGCATCAGTCACATGTTGTAGAAATTGTGTCTGAAGTACAAGTAATTGTGTGTAAAGAATTGGAAAAAACTGTAATATCTCAGTTTGCTCAGCTGTTCTTTGCTGAAGCCATTCCAGTGCAATACAAAAAAAGTGACCAATAGGTGTCACTGTAGAGTGGGGTTTTTAAATGTTTCGAAGCTTCGACACATTTGTTTCGACTGTGTCGATGTTTCATGAAGCCTTGCTTTGCCCACCACTACGTAATGACTGATTCACGGAGAAATCAAAAGTGCGTAGTACTCCACATCAATACGTGGCAATCCGCCATAATAAAAGTCTCTGTGATTCAGAGTAAGGCACTATTTTATGTCACTATTACAGTCTCTTATTTGCAGTCTTACGCACATTGAGTGAATTTAAGAATTCATATAATTAGTTTTTCTCAAATGCTAAAACACATTTCACAAACGTTTCCTCCATGTTCCCCAATGTCTAAACACAACATCCCTTTCTAAAGCTACATAAACTCAACCACAGCTTCTCGTTTCAAAACTCAAACTTTCACACCAAAAGAGCAAATCATTTATAAATGTAAACACTATACACATCATTACACACTACAGCAAAACAATTGAAAACACAATGCTCAATTTGTGAGAAGGTTCTTTGTAACTGCCAATGCATATTTTTAGAAACTTTACAGTAAAGGATCTTTTTAGATCTCTGCAGAGGATTAGGCTTTAGATTTATGTTTTTCATTCGAAGAGTATAAATCTATAGAAAATACTGCATGTACACTACTGTAACACCACTCAATGCAAAAACAGAATCTATTGCACACAACAGTACTCTTGAAAACATGATCAGGGTGTGAAGTTTTTTTATTTACTTTATTCACACCACAATCACTGTGCAGCATCATGTAACTGAACTGCATCAGGCCACATCACCTCATCCACATTGCAGGCTATATTGTCTTTTGCCAGGCACCGCGAGAAAAACGCCTCGTGTTTTGCTCCTTGAGTGTACGGTTTTGCTAATTGTGGTAAAAGTTTAATTTTAGTGTGTTAGCAATCATGAAAAACTGTAAAAAGTGGTTACTGTTGATGATGAAGCACTCTCTGATTTGGTTTATTCTGTGGAAGCGGACATTGTCCCAAATAATCACATAAATGTGATGTGCGGGCCCATGATGGTGTTGTTGATGGTCCAGGAAAATGTCTCTTAGCTCCTCTAGGAAAGTGAGAAGACATTGAGTGTTGTAAGACTCAAGGACAGCATGCCGGTGGACAAGCCCCTCCGAACCTATGGCAACACAAAGAGTAATATTGACATGGTCAATGACTGTTGCTCGCATCTTGTCCTTATTGATGGTGCGAGGACGTTTTTTTCTACCTCCTGGACCTTTTCCTCTCCCTTGTTGGCCTCCTCCTCTTCCTCGTTGGCCTGCTCCTCATCCTCGTTGACCTGTTCCTCATCCTCGTTGGCCTACTCCTCTTCTTTCATGGCTACTGTAGATCTTCTCCCTCCTCTGACTTGATTTCATCGATCTTCCCCTGACTCTGCCTTCATCCATTGTGTTTGTTTGGAATCTTCAGCAAACACTTCAGTGCACTATAAACTTGCTTTTATACATGTGGTCACAGCATAAGCAACAAGTGTCTTCAATTTTGAGGCATTGTGTGTAATGAATGATGCCTGGTGTGTTCATTGTGTTCAAATATTGCTGACTGTGGCAAGCATTTTGCATTACATGAGCTTTCATTTGAGAATATGAGAAGAGGTCTTTTGCAACTTGTGTTTTAGCAAGGAATAATGTGTTTAGATTTATGAGAATGGAGGATTGTGTTTTGTGAATTGTGTCTTCATGTGAAATGTGTTTATGATATTGGAAAATGATGGCTAGATTTAGTAAATGTGTTTAGACAACTGGTCATTTGGTAATATTAACATTACACCTACTCAATGGAAATCAGATGGTTCACTACATTAATAAATCTGACATAATCAGAAAACTAAAAAGGGGAGAAAAAGATTAAGCCACCAAGAGAAAATAATACTGTAGTTAAAATAGTCTAAATGTTTTGTAAATTGATTTGAATAATGCTTACAACACTCTAATAATGTATGTGACTGGCCAAGGACAGAAAGAAGTCAACTAACATATATTCAAGTATACAGATATCTTGCAGATAACTTATTTTTTGCTGGATATCCATCCATGTACTTTTCATCCATCCACATACACATGATTCACTCCATCCATACATATACACATGATACACTCACGTTACCACTGAGCCACACTCCATATACACATGATACACTCGATCCATATACACGATACACTCCATCAATCCATATACACATGATACATTCCATACATATACATATTACACACTCTTGTCAGGGTCTGGGATAGAACCTGCTGAGATCCATCTATGTATACAATCCATCCATAGATAAGTGTTTACTTGATACACTCCATCCACCCAAGATACACTACATACAAATACGACACTTCATTCATACACACATGATACAATCCATCCATATACATGATATAGTCGATACATATACAAATTATACACTCCACTGAGCTACTGAGCCACACACACGATACACTCCATACTTACATATACACATGATACAATCTATCCATACATATAAATATAATACACTCCATCCATCCATATACACGTTACACTTCATCTATCTATAAACACATGATACATTCCCTACATACATATACACATTATACACTCTTATCAGGGTCTGGGATAGAACATGGGTCTCTGATGTGAGAGGTGAGTCACGTTACCACTGAGCCACTCAAAACATATACACATGATAAACTCCATACATACATATACACATGATGCAATCCATAAATTCACATAAACACGCAATTCATCTATACATACATATAAACATGATATAGTCCATACATATACACATAATACAGTACATACATATACACATGATATAGCCCATACACATGATATACATTACACATTCCTGTCAGGGTGTAGGATAGAACACGGATCTCTGGTGTGAGAGGTGAGCCACACATGATACACTCCATACATATACATGACACATTATACACTCCTCTCAGGGTCTGGGATAGAACTGGGGTCATATACACTCCATACTATACATATACACTGTATACATATACATGATATACACACTCCTAACATACAAATACACTACATCAATATACACATGATATAGTCCATACATATACATATTACACATGATACACTCCTGTCAGGGTCTGGGATAGAACACGGGTCTCTGGTGTGAGAGGTGAGTCTCGTTACCACTGAGCTACTGAGCCACACAAGATTCACTCCATACATACATAATGCACTCCATCCATATACACATGGTACAAACCATTGATATACATTACACTTTATACACTCCTGTCTGGGTCTAGGATAGAACCCAGGTCTCTGGTGTGGG
This sequence comes from Danio rerio, assembly GCF_052040795.2. NCBI lineage: Eukaryota > Metazoa > Chordata > Actinopteri > Cypriniformes > Danionidae > Danio > Danio rerio. The sequence continues at coordinate 30,466,499 of NC_141033.1, read as the reverse complement.
AGGTAAGCCACACATGATACACTCCATACATATACATGATACACTCCTGTCAGGGATAGAACCCGGGTCATACACACTGTACTAATCATTTACACTTCATACTATACATATACACTGCATACATATACATATACACTCCTAACATACAGTACACATACACGTACATATTTACATGATACAGTCCATATATATATATACACATTACACATTCTTGTCAGGTTCTGGGATAAAACACGGGTCTCTGGTGTGAGAGGTGTGATCACATTACCACTGAGGCACACAAAATTCACTCCATACATAATACACTCCATCCATATATATATATATATGTCAGAGTCTGGGATAGACTCGGAGTCATATACTATACATATACACTGTATACATATACGTGATATACTTCATACATATATACTCCTAACATACATATACATTCCATCCATATACACATGATACATTCCCTACATACATATACACACCATATATATATACACATTACACATTCCTGTCAGGTTCTGGGATAGAACACAGGTATCTGGTGTGAGAGGTGATCACATTACAACTGAGCTACTGAGCCACACAAGATTCACTCCAAACATACATAATACACTCCATCCATCCATCCATCTATACATATTCCATTCATATACACATGGTACAAACCATCCATATACAAATGATATTCATTACACTTTATACACTCCTATCAGGGTCTGGGATAGAACCCAGGGGTGAGAGGTGAGAGGTGAGCCACACATGATACTCCATACATATGCATGGTACATGATACATGATACACTCCTGTCAGGGTCTGGGATAGAACCAGGTCATATTCACTCAATACTATACATATACACTGTATACATAGACGTGATAAACTTCATACATATACACTCCTAATACACATACACATGATACATTCCATACATACATATGATATATATAAATATATATATATACACACACACACACATTATACACTCCTGTCAAGGTCTGGGATAGAACACAGGTCTCTGGTGTGAGAGGTGATCACATTACCACTGAGCAGTGATATGCACAGGATATACATTACAGTTTATACACTCCTGTCAGGGCTAGGATAGAACCCAGGTCTCTGGTGTGAGAGGTAAGCCACACATGATACACTCCATACATATACATATACATGGTACATGATACACTCCTGTCAGGGATAGAACCCGGTTCATATTTACTCTATACTAATAATTTACACTTCATACTATACATATACACGATACACTCCTAACATACATATACACTCAATCCATATACACATGATACATTCCATACATATTCATGATACACATTACACATACCATTCAGGGTGTAGGATAAAGCCTGAGTATCTGGTGTGAGAGGTGAGTCATGTTACCACTAAGCTACTGAGCCACACATGATACACTCCAAACATATGCACATGATACACTCCATACATATACATGATACAAGCCATACATATACATGACACAATATACACTACTGTTAGGGTCTGGGAAAGAACCGGGGTCATATACACTCCATACTATACATATACACTGTATACATATATGTGATACACGTCATAAATATACCAAGGTTAATATAGTTAATGAAATAGATAGAATATATATATATATATATAAAATACGCTCCATTCATACACACATGGTACAAACTTATACACTCTATACTAATCATTTACACTTCATACTATACATATACGTGATGTACTTCATACATATACATGATACACTCCTAACATACATATACCCTCCATCCATATACACATGATACAGTCCATACATATAGATATTAATCATTATATACTCCTGTCAGGGTCTGGGATACAACACGGGTCTTTGGTGTGAGAGGTGAGTCACGTTACCACTGAGCTACTGAGCCACACACAATGCACTCCATACATATACTCCATACATAATTTTTCTGTAAGCCTTTTAGAAGTAAATATAATTCGCACTGCAGGTGTTTGACCTGTATGGCACCTCAGAGTCTGCTGCCATTGGCCAGATCAAGCCGGTTCTCCTCCAGCTATCCTCGCTATTGCTCCCGCGACAAAAACAACGAGTGGACATGACAGCAGCACGGTGACAGCATTAAATACAGACACTTTAAACTATTACCTTAACACATTTGTGCCCAATAATGGGTTTTATTTCTGTATCGCAATCGCAAACAAAACTTTTTAACCGGATCTTCCAAGTGAATCGGTTGAACTCATTTGAAACTATTTGTGTCTGCAGTAAATACTTATCAACAAACGACTTACTTTTTAACAAGCCTAATACCCCCCTCTGACTCTAAATAATTTAATATATACTCTTATTCAGTTACTCCAATTTTGGAGCTGGTAGCTACAGGTGAATCAGAGCAGGAAGCAGGGGATGCAGGAACACTGGAAGATGCTTCCACAACAACACCGTGGCGCCGCTTCAAGTGAGATATCAGATTAGTCGTACTGCCCGTGTATTTTACAGATTCGTGGCACATTTTGCAAATTGCATCTGTTTTGTCAAGTTGTCCATCTTTTTTGTAAAATCCATAATGTTGCCATACTTTAGATTTAAAACTCAATGGGGAATAAATTGTCACAGCGTCCGACATATTTGTTTTGCTTCTCGCGCTTTCTGAGGGCGCACCACTAGCTTCATCCGCACACCTGATACATTGAGTTGTAGTGTAAATGTACACATCCGCAAGTCCGTTGCTAAGGCATACTTCATGTAGGTCGATTAAATTATGAGTCAAAAACAGGTTGACAACACTTGTTAATAAATAAAAAATACATTTTATATTAAAAAGATTAGTTGCATCTTGGAAAAACCAATGCATCTCGCAAAAACTGATGCATCTCGGTTTGCTTCCAAAATTTCATTCATCCTCTGCTGCTCTATCGATGTACTCGCATCGTGCACTGGCATGACCGCATATCGATACATATCGGTTAATCTTCCCATCCCTAATATACACGTGATACACTCCATCCATATACATTATACACTCCTTTCAGGGATAGAACCCAGAACTCTGGTGTGAGAGGTGAGTCACGTAACCACTGAGCCACACAAGATACACTCAATACATATACACATGATACAATAAATCCATAAATATCCACATGATACACTCCATACATATACATATACATTATACACTGCTATTAGGGATAAAATCTGGGTCTCTGGTGTGAGAGGTGAGTCATGTTACCACTGAGCTACACAAGATACACATAATACAATCCATCCATACATATACACATGTTACAGTCCATACAAATACATTATACATTCTTGTCAGGGGTCTAGGTCTCTGGTGTGAGAAGTAAGTCATATTACCGCTGAGCTACTCCATACACATACGTGATACTCTCCATACATACATATACACATGATACGGTCCATACATATACACATACACATAATACACTCTATCCATCCATCCATCCATCCATATACACATGATACAGTCCATACATACACACAAGATATAGTCCACAGATTACACATTATTCAGGGATAGAACCCGGGTCTCTAGTGTGAGAGGTGAGTCACATTACCACTGAGCCACACTCTATACATATAAACATGATACAATCCATCCATACATATACGTACACATACACATGATAAAGTCTATACACATTCATGATACATTCCTGTCACGTTCTAGAATAGAACCCGTGTTTCTGGTGTGTCACGTTACCACTGAGCTACTGAGCCACACATGATACATTCCCTACATATACATGATACATTATACATTCCTCTCAGGGTCTGGGAGAGAACCTGGGTCTCTGGTGTGAGAGGTGAGACAAGTTACCACTGCTACTGAGCCACACACCATACATATACGTGATACACTCCTGTCAGGGTGTAAGATACAACCCGGGTCATATACACTCCATACTATAGATTTACACTCCATCCATCCATAATACAGTCTATACATATACACATGAAACAGTCCATACATATACATTATACGCTCCTGTCAGGGATCAAACCCAGGTCTCTGGTGTGAGAGGTAAGTCATGTTACCACTGAGCCACACATGATACACTTTAAACATACATGATATACTCCATCCATATACACATGATACAGTCCATAAATATACAAATACATTACACATACAGTCCATACATATACATGATACACATTATAGACTCCTGCCAGGGCCTGGGATTGAACTGGGGTCTCTGGTATGAGAGGTGAGTCACATTACCATTATACATTATACATTCCGGTCAGGGTCTGGGATAGAACCCGGGTCATATACACTCCATATTATAGATTTACACTCCATACTATACATATCCACTCCATACATATACACATGACATACTCCTAACATGCATCCATATACACATGATGCACTCCATCCATCCATATACACATAACAAAATCGATTCATACATGTACTACACTCAATCCATATACACTCCATCCATCCATATACACATGATACACTCCATCTATCTATATACATACACATGATACATTCCATACATACATACATATATACATGATACAGTCCATACATATACATATGTAGGGAGTCAACGTATCGTTCCAGAACCGAACAAGCCACAGACCATGTTATCCTTAAAAGACTGGTTGGTGCCTACATATCTGAGCTTTGATTTCATTTTCAAAGCAATCCACAGGCACCCAGCAAAAGGCAATCCACAGGATGACTAGCCCGTCAACATCACAGTTGCGTGTTAATTAACTTTACACCTTAAAACAATAAGAGGCTCTACAATCAAAAACCCACCAAACCGGTTTTTGAGAAGTACCTTTTGGTTCGCGTGTCCTTTGGCGTCTGCAAGGAATACACATTCTCAGGCAGAAACGCTTCCAAAGTTTAATGGACATTTAGTAAAACAGTTTATTTAAGTAATGTACGTTTGCTTTATGTTTCTGTAGGTTTTTGTGTGTACATGTTCCATGTGTTTAACTAAACTGTTATGCATAGTTATTGAGTAATAGCCCTCAGTGACAAATGAAATCTACAGAATGTTTGTGAAATACTTCATGTTTGGTATTGATTGAAAGCTAGGAACATTTCAAATGCATTGGTTTATATGAAGAAACCATACTATGAATGATGTCCATGTTATGAGACTTTATTTTAACCACTATGCTATCAAAGCAGCACCCACACCAGGTGTCATCCCGGCCTCCTAGAGGGCGGAATTGCGGGTGTGACTCCACCCCGCACCTTATCTGATTGGACAAGTATTGTGTAGACCCAGCCTCTACCAAAGCCTATAAAACTTTGAACAAAGGAATTTCATCGTCGTCTTTTGCCGGTCATCTTTGCCAGTCGTCACCGCCCTCGCTGCCCGGACGTCGCTCTTCTCGTGCTGTGGCCGTTACATCGCCTCGCCGGAAGCCTCGTTACATCACGGAGCAGACCGCGACCTTCACTTGCTGCCGGCTTGACCCCCGATCTGCTTGTGCACCCGCTTCAACAACAAGCCATCGGGTCAACACATTCAAACTCTGAAACTCATCATAACTACAGGAACCCAGGAAGGACTTCGAACGCTGGTGTGAATTATGTTTAAGTAGTAAAGAATAGCGAAATTCTTTTCTTTTATGGTTTCTCTCAGGTTTCAATGCTAAGAACTTAGCAAAGGCTAGAAGTTAAATCCACTCAGTCAAAACTCTCCTCAAACTGCTTGTGCGTGTGTGTGTGTATGTGCATTTGTTTGTTTTTACGTAGATTAGTACTTTGTGTTATAGAGTAGCAATAAACTTTTGTTTCGTTTTAAGATCCGTGTTGGTGTGTTGTGTGATTTATAAGGTAATGCCTCAGCTTCAGATACTGCTACCTTGCTTAATAAATAATTAGATACTGTTTTTATATTGTTATTGTTGGCCACGTAATAATATAATACAGGATTGCTTTACACTAAACGTTCTATTTGCTGGACAAATACTTAAGTTAAGTGTAAGCTTTAAATAATTCTATGTGAATCATGTTCGAATCTTTGATTTGAATCCCCAAAGTTTAAACATGATTTAAACCAAAGAGCTGATTCTTACACATATTACACATTATACACTCCTGTCAGGGTCTGGGATAGAACCCGGGTCATATACACTCCATATTATACATTTACACTCAATAATCAAACTCTTGGGAACAACTGTGGTCGGAACCAAAGTTCACACGTCTGTGTTCTCTGAACACCTCTCAAGCGGTGGACTACTTAATTTTGATTGCTTGCCGCCAATGTTGAAAACTTAGCAACTTTGTCACTAGATTTAGCGACTTTTTAGACCCCCTTAGCGACAAATCTAGTGACTTTTTTTGTGTTATTGGAGATTTTTTTTAGACTGTCATTTGTCCATACTGTACCGTCCCTACTCTTCTCAACGAGCTGCGTGTGATGCCGCCGGCCCCTCCCCCGCCTCACAGCACTGACAGGCGGCCCCGGCAGTCCTCGTACAGCAGCCTCTCCCACCTGCAGCCCGAGAGCAGATCACCACCCCTCTGTGTACCGACGACAAATGATTTAGCACAGGCAGTGTGAAGGTATTTCCCTTGTACAGTCAATCCGATGTACTTCTACTTTATTTTAACAATTTATTTTAACAAATTTAATTGGAGCGTTTATTCTTTTCTTGTTCACAATCACAGATATTAGTGACAGTTTCTGAACTTGTCTGAGTTTATTACATATGAGAGATTACTGCACATTCACTACACATCTATAATGACATACTGTATTCAAACAGCAATAAATTTAGTTAAATAAACATGCTTATATAAAGTGTAGTGCAATTATAAATGCCCCTTTATTAACCATAGGCTGTTAAACAAACAGAAACGGTAGAACGTGATGACGCCAGTGATATGCAAATTGACGTATGACGTATCCTCCCCCTTCATCAGGGGGCCCCGTCAGCGATCCCTGCAGGGGGGCCTCTGCATTTTGCGCTACGCCACTGTCCATATACACATGAGACACTCCATCCATAGACATTATACACTCCGGGGTCTATGGTCACGATACTTCAACTTCATACAAATATGATACATTCCATCCATATACACCTGATACAATCTATCCATATACAGATACAGTCCATACACATTTTATACATCATATATTACACACTCCATTCATATACACAGCAGACACTTATAAATCACACATTATTATCCTGTCAGGGTCTGGGATAGAACCTGGGTCTGTGGTATGAGACATAAGACAAGTTACCCCTGAGCTACTGAGCCACACTCCATACATATACATATACATATACACTCCTGTCAGGGTCTGGTATGGAACCCGGGTCATATACACTCCATACTATATATTTACACTCCATACTATACATACATATACATATGATACAGTCCATACATATACATATTACACATTATACACTTCTCTCAGGGACTGGGATTGAACACAGATCTCTGAAGTGAGAGATGAGTCACGGTACCACTGAGCTACTGAGCCATGTTGTGTACATGCTAAGTTTAGCCTATAGTTTTAAGCAAAATATCATGCGGGAGAAAAACTTGACTAAGGTGTTCCTGACAACAGAACTAGCCTATCTTACTAATGTTAAATGTCTGAGAAAGTGTAAACGCGGTAATTTAAACATTAACGTTAATGTTCCAACTTTAATAATTGTAAACACTTAATATAATTTAAGTGTATGTTATCAAACAAGTCTACGGACTAACGTTACATGAACGGCCATGAATGACTCAGTTTAAAAGGGTTGCGGTGTTTGAAATAACCAAATTAACGTACACGAATAACAAACAATCATATTTCTTGTCAGGAAGCCTTTTACAAGTAAGTATATGTTGATTTACTCACCAGATATGCTTCAGAAACTCATTGAGGCATAGGTAAACCGTCCTCTGGTGTCATTAGTTTCGGGCAGAGGAAACGGCTCCTGGGATTCCCTCGATAGTTAAGAGAATATCGAATCAAAGGAGAAGTGTTAATTTTATTTTACAGATGGGTAACAACACAAAAAATGGCATTTACCATGACAGAAATGTGTTGAACGTACATTTCACGTTTTTATGCACTAAATATGCATGAGCATATGGAAAAACATTCTTGAAAAGAAGTCAAAGCAGTTAAGCTTGATACACAAACGACCATGAATGAAACACAAAAAAATTGTCACTCCATTTTAAAGTATTCAACTTAAAAATATATTTACATATGTATTTTGTGGAGAGGTAAGCGTGATCGAACACCCAATAAGGGGGGAGAGCATGCTAGGAGTCTGGCGGCTAATCAGCAGGTCAATCAGAAATGATAAATAACACCTGTCTTTCAAGTGATTGGGCTGGAGAGACTCCCTTCTTAAGAAGAACGGGAGGAGCAGTCGGGAGAAGAGAGAGCAACCACACACACACACTGCTGCACTTGTGCTAGCAACTGAAAATAATAAAAACAGTTTGCTTACCTGAATTGCCGACCCTGTCTTCTTCTTCCCCCAACAACGAACTTTATGAGGAGTCATCCCGCTGCTCTCGGGCGAAGCCCAGATCGCCGCACAGCAGCTACCGGCCCAGAATCTCCTGGAGTATGCTCACCTGACGCGAGCCATTATCCAGCGGCCCTTCGTGTTCGCCAAGCAGCTCCATGACGCCTGCCACAGATGGCTGATGCAGGATGGCCAAACCACAGCCCAGCTGGTGGATGCCGTGGTACTGGAACAATTCATCACCCGCCTCCCCTCCCGAACATCGGAGTGGGTCCAGTGTCACCGGCCAAACTATCTGGAAACGGCCATCCGGCTGGCGGAGGATCACCTGGTGGCGAGGTCCAGGGTCGGCGAAAGAACCTCTCTTCTCTCTCTCTCTTCTCCCCCTATCTCTCTCTCTCCTGCTGTTCCTAGGCCCAGACTGCGGGGACCGCCCACACCAGCACCCAGATGACGGTGCACAATGGCGGATCTGCCGAGTGTCCCAAGGGGGGCGGGGCCCTATCCGGAAGGAGGGGTGGAGCCACGACCCCTGGCGGTTTCCCAGACAGTGACAGGTCTCTCCGGTTCAATCGGTTGGTCCTGCTGGCCCCGGGGGTATAGTGGGAAGGTCTGGGCCGATGTGTTGGCGCCGCGGGCACGAGGATAGCGCACCAAATAGTTACTCTGTGAAGGAGGTGAGTGCGTTGGTCCTCGTCCCCGCTACGCCAATCATCACCCCCGGTCGCGACGGGCTATACAGGATACCTGTGAGTATAAAAGGGGGTACATATCAAGCTTTGGTGGATTCAGGGTGTAACCAAACCTCCATCCACCAAAGCCTGCTTCAAGACCCGGCATTGGATACGAGCCGCACGGTAAGGGTAAGGTGTGTGCACGGGATGTAATTCACTACCCGCTAACGGAAATAGATATTCAATTCTGGGGGGAAAAGCATAGTGTAGAGGTAGCAGCTAACCCGCACCTCAAACACCCGCTAATTCTGGGAACTAATTGGCCTGGATTTAATAGATTATTGGGAGTCTTATGTGCGGGTGTTTCTTGGAAGAAGTAATCGCCAGATAGGGGGCGTGTCGCTCAGCTGGGGGAATCCCAAGCAGTGACGTCATGCGCTGACTCAGGGGAAGGGCTGGGAATTTCCCAGTGCAAAGACTTTCCCCTGGAGCAGTCGCGTGATGATACGCTAAAAATTGCACTCAAAAGAGTGCAGGTTATTGATGGGTAAATCCTCCAGCCTGATCGACCCCTCTCCTATCCGTATTTTGCGGTTATTAATGATAGGGTGTATCGAGTGACCCAAGACACTCAGACAAAAGAAAATACAACCCAGTTATTAGTACCAAAGAGCTGCTGGGAAATGCTTTTTCAGGCGGCTCATTCTAATCCTATGGCTGGACAGTTAGGTCAGGCGGCCACACTAAATTGCCTCATGACCCGATTCTTTTGGCCGGGCATTCACGGTGACGTCAGCAGATGGTGCGCTGCGTGCCGTGAATGTCAGCTGGTAAATCCACCGGCCACCCCAAAAGCCCCTTTGCGTCCATTACCAATTATGGAGATCCCCTTCGAGAGAATTGGTATGGATCTCATCGGGCCATTAGAGCGATCTGCACGCGGGCACCGGTTTGCATTAGTTCTGGTGGATTATGCAGCCCGATACCCGGAAGCAGTCACGCTCCGTAACATCTCAGCAAAGAGTTTTGCGGAGGCTCTGTTTCGTATAATCTCCCGAGTGGGAATCCCCAAAGAGATTCTCACTGATCAAGGCACCACGTTCATGTCACGCACGTTGTGCGTGCTTTACAGATTATTGGGCGTTAAATCTATTCGCACCAGTGTCTATCACCCACAAACAGACGGGCTGGTGGAAAGATTTAATCGCACGCTTAAATCAATGATCCGTAAATTTGTTCATGAGGATGAGAAAAATTGGGATAAGTGGTTGGAGCCCTTATTATTCGCTGTGCGGGAGGTTCCCCAAGCCTCCACGGGGTTTTCCCCCTTCGAGCTTCTCTATGGCAGACAGCCCAGAGAGGTTTTGGATGTTGTTAGAGCGGCTTGGGAGGACCTTAGAGCAAAACTCCACACACTGGGGTGGCTCTCTAAGGCGAATTTGCTTAAGGCCCAGGATGACCAACGCTGGCGATATGATATTGGCACTAAACTCCGTAAATTTTCACAGGGAGATAAAGTACTTGTACTGCTACCCACTTCCAGCTCTAAATTACTCGCCAAGTGGCAAGGGCCATTTGTGGTCACACGACAAGTCAGCGATCTCGATTATGAGGTAGTTCGTTCGGATAGGGTTGGTTCACGTCAAATATATCATATTAATCTGCTAAAACAGTGGAGGGAGCCAGAGGAGGTGATGCTGGTTACGCTGGTTACAAATGAGGATGACTTGGGGCCAGAGAGCACCGGCCGACAGCGGCCGGGCGCTCTGGTCACCGGGGGCGATCATCTCTCGGCTAGCCAGCTCATTGATATCCGGCACCTTCAACGAGAGTATTCTGACGTGTTCTCACCCCTACCCAGTTGAACTAATTTGATTCAGCACCACATCGAGAGTGAACCGGGCATGGTTGTTGTGACCCGGCCGTATCGCCTCCTGAACACAAGAAAAAAGTTATTCAGGAAGAATTGAGTAATATGTTGAAAATGGGAGTAGTAGAAGAATCCCACAGCGACTGGGCCAGCCCGATTGTCTTAGTACCTAAGCCGGACGGCTCGATCCGTTTCTGTGTGGATTAAAGAAAAGTCAACGCTGTGTCGAAATTCGACGCACATCCAATGCCGCGTATTGATGAGTTGCTCGACCGGTTAGGTGCTGCTCGATTTTACTCGACATTGGATTTAACAAAAGGATATTGGCAGAACCCCTTAACTCCAATAATCGCGAAAAAGCAGCCTTCACTACGCCGTTTGGATTACACCAATTTGTGACACTTTGTGACGGGCTGTTCGGGGCACCGGCTACATTTCAGCGTCTAATGGACAAAATACTCGGCCCTCACGCAGTATATGCCGCTGCTTATTTAGATGACATCATAATCTTTAGTAATTATTGGCAGCGGCAAATGCAACATCTGAGGGCGGTATTGTCGGCGCTGAGACACGCTGGGCTCACGGCCAACCCGAAAAAGTGCTCAATTGGGCGAGTGGAGGTAAGGTATCTGGGCTTCCACTTAGGTCACGGGCAGGTGCAGCCCTAAATTGATAAGACTGCAGCTATTGCAACCTGTCCGAGATCTAAGACCAAAAAGGAGGTGAGACAGTTTTTGGGGTTGGCAGGATATTATAGGCGTTTTGTCCCTAATTATTCGACCCTTGTCAGCTCATTGACTGATCTCACTAAAAAGGAGGGACCAGATACCGTCTAATGGTCAGAGAGTACCAACAGGCCTTCCCAAAGGTAAAGTCTATACTTTGTGGGGGGCCGCTATTGCACGCTCCTGACTTTGCTCTCCCTTTTGTTTTACAGACGGACGCATCCGATCGGGGACTGGGGGCGGTTCTCTCGCAGGAGGTGGCGGGAGTGGAACGGCCGGTACTGTACATTAGCCGCAAACTCAGCAAGAGTGAGGCTAAGTACAGCACCATAGAGAAGGAGTGCCTGGCGATCAGGTGGGCCGTTCTCACTCTCTGCTAATACCTCCTGGGTAGGGAATTCGCCCTCTGTTCAGATCACGCTCCTCTCCAGTGGCTTCACGAAGGATACCAATGCGCGGATCACCCGTTGGTATCTAGCTTTACAGCCTTTTAAGTTCAAGGTGATCCACAGGCCGGGTGCACAAATGGCTGTAGCCGACTTCCTCTCGAGGGCGGGGGGGAGGGCTGCAGGCCGGAAGGCTCCATGGCCTGAGGCGGGCGTGGGGGTATGTGGAGAGGTAAGCGTGATCGAACACCCAACAAGGGGGAAGAGCATGCTAGGAGCCCGGCGGCTAATCAGCAGGTCAATTAGAAATGATAAATAACACCTGTCTTTCTAATGATTGGGCCGGAGAGACTCCCTTCTTAAGAAGAACGGGAGGAGCAGTCGGGAGAAGAGAGAGCAACCACACACACACACACTGCTGCACTTGTGCTAGCAACTGAAAATAATAAAAACAGTTTGCTTACCTGAATCGCCGACCCTGTCTTCTTCTTCCCCCAACAACGAACTTTAATACATATATCCTTATAGAAATTCAGTAAAATGCCAACATTAAGAGGTGAGTCACATTACCACTGAGCTACTGAGCCACACATGATACACTTCATACATATACACATGGTACACTCCATCGATCCATGCACACATGATACACTGAGAGAGGTGAGTCATGTTACCACTGAGCTACTGAGCCACACTCCATATACACATCCATATACACATGATACAGTCTATACATATATATTACACATTCCTGTCAGGGTCTGGGATAGAACTCGGGTCTCTGGTGTGAGAGGTGAGTCACATTACCGCTACTGAGCCACACATGATACATATCCATCCATATTCACTCCATCCATCCATCTATATACACTTGATACATTCCATACATACATATACACATACACATGATACAGTCCATACATACACACGATACATTTCATCTATACACACAAGATACACTCTATCCATCCATAAACACATAATACACTTCAACCATACATTTATATTATACAGATATAAATTTAGTATAACTAACATACAAGTAGTGAATTGACAAAAGGGAACACGCACACAGATGCAAAAGGGTTGCAAAAACTAATGGAGAACATGAGAACAGAGCAACAGGAGGGTCCAAGATAATATACCCACCAGGAAGTGCATTTTGGAAAATAAACTTTAAACATATATTGACTTTAAACAGAAAGAGAGAAAGAGAGAGAGGTTTAAAACAGCTTTATTATATACAATTTTTCTTTTTCTTTTTTTTTTAACAAAACATTCTCAAACCATTAAATGTTCATTCCCATCATATTTCATTCATCTTTGAGTCGATTATAAAAAAAAATTAAAAATGAAACCCAACTACCTTATTATTGTTTTTATAAAGCACACGCTGTTCTTCATAAACACTACATAGAATGCTTCCTAGACACCACTTTTCTTCAAATGTTACTAGATCTCCTACCAATTCATAGAAAGTAAATTCAATTTTCAATCTATTTGAAATTAAACCTTTTAACATAATCACTGGATCTATTCCACCAGCACCTGGTATTTTGTTTTTTCTAGTTTTCCAAATGGACAATTTTGCTGTGCCAATAACATAATTTAAAAGAGTAAAAATGATCTTTTAAGACATTCTATATTTTACTCCTCCTATAAATATACATTCAGAAAAGGTTTCACCAAAACCTCTAAACCAGTCTTTTAAAACATTAAAAAGGTCTTCCAATCTTGTACAACTTAAAAGCAAATGTTCTACATTCTCTTCCTTACCACAAAAAGCACACTCCCTCCTAACTATTGGATTAGGATGAGACACATGACTGTTGGTAGCTATCGCCCCATGAACAAGTCTCCACTGCAAGTCCCTGATTCTTTTCTCAAGAGGAGATTTATATAGGGACCTCCACTGATCTCTTAAGGGGAAATAGGTCCAAACTTTTTACTCCATTTCAATAACTGTCCTTTTAGTATGTCCTTGTGAACATTGTTAACACATAAGATAAAACCTCTTTGGACATTCCGTCAACTGTCCATGTTTTAGAAATTCCAGTCTCTTTCTCGAACCCACCAAATTCACAATTTGAAGATACCACCAGAGGGAAAATTTTAACTTCTTCACTCGAGTCTTCTTCTTGTAAAATCACTCTATACTGTCCAGGCAAAAAAGAGTGTATTTCCTCCAAGAATCGTGTAGCTAAATGATGGGATCTCAGTCCTGTAAAAAACATTATGTCCTCTATCGACTTCCATCCATCCGCCGTGACCAGATGTTTTAACTTTGTACAGTTCCTTTTAATCATATTGTTCTGTACACTCCTCGAAGATATCATTGTACCATGAACCACTGGATTATGAAAAAGGGGTTCCTCCAACACCCAATATTTAGGGATGTCAAATATTTTTTGAATCTTGAAAGTTTTATTCCATGCTTGTAACACTGATTTATAAAACGATGTAATCCCTGTTAAATCCATCTCATCAGTTTGTATCCAGAAAAGATGTAGATCATAATTCAGCCCCTTTACTGTTCTCAAGATTGCACAAGCAGTATGAATCCATGACAACTTGCTTTTACACAAACGTTTTTGGGCTGAAATTAGTCTGAAAGCTTGAATTTTACTTTTGATGTCTATTAATCCTTGCCCTCCTTCACAATTTGGCAAATACAGTTGTGCAGCATGAATCCAATGTTGACCAGTCCAGAAAAAATCTACTAGTTTCTTTTGTATAGACCACCATCAACCACCACCATCCTATGCCATAGTGTAGATGCTACCAGATTATTTATTACCAAAACTCTCCCCTTATAAGACATTTGTGGTAATAGCCATTTCCATCTAGACAATCGGGCCACCACTTTCTCCAGCAGTCCCTCCCAATTTTTTTCCTGAAAATTTGAAGAACCTAAAAACACACCTAAAATTTTAAGACCTTCCCTTCCCCATTTTAATCCTCCTGGTAGATCTGGAAGTATCTTATTCATCCATCAACCTACTGCAAATGCTTCACTTTTATTCCAATTAACTTTTGCAGTAGAAGCCTTTTCATACAACTCTATATTTTTTATAAGAATATTAACATTATCTTCTCCATGTATAAAAACTGTTATATATCATCAGCATAAGCAGATAACACTATCTAATCACAATTTATATAATCAGGTATTGAAAAACCATTAAGATTTTTTCTCATTCTTCTTAAAAGTGGTTCAAAAAAAAAAAAAAAAAGTGTATAACTGGCCAGAGAGTGGACATCCTTGCCTGATTCCCCTTCTTATAGGGATTGAGGCACTCAACCCTCCTCCCACTTTCACCAATGTAGAAACATCATGATATAACAGTTTTATCCAATAATGAACTTTTCACCAAAACCAAAACAACTTAAAACACTAAAAAGGTAACCATGGTCTACCCGATCAAAGGCTTTTTCTTGATCTAATGATAAAATCCTCATATTAATATTTTTTTAAAAACTCAAATCAATCACATCTCTCAAAAGAAAAAGATTGTCCATAATAGATCTTTCAGGTACACAATATGTCTGATCACCATGAATAATTAATTCCAAATAACATTTTACCCTATTTGTTAAACATTTTGTAATCAGTGCACAACAGTGAAACAGGTCTCCAGTTCTTTAAGAAAGCCAAATCTCCTTTTTTTGGTTTATCCTAAAATGTTGATTGTTAAATGTACCGTTTATTTTGATCTATTATTATTTTTGTATTGATTTGTATGAATGAAATGATATACTGATATGATATACTATATATGATATACTATGATTAGTATGATATACTAATGAATCACTGATATTCACTAAAATATTGTTGATATTTTATTTAATTATTTTTATATAATATATATATATATATATATATATATATATATATATATATATATATATATATATATATATATATATATATATATATATATATTTACTGTGTTTACTGTTTTTTATTATGCATTTTATGTAAACTTTAAAACTGCTTTGGCAATACATTTGTAACATTTGTCATGCCAATAAAGCAACAATTGAATTTAATTTAATTGAATTGAGAGAGAGAGAGAGAGAGAGAGAGAGAGAGAAAGAGACAGCGATACACACACACACACACACACACACACACACATATAGATTATTATAAATTAATCATTGTGAATACACTAAGTATTATTACTGGTTTATCCTAAAATGTTGATTGACAGTTTATTCATATATAAATGAATAAACCGGACATTTTACCAGACCATGTATTCATTCTTTATAAATGCTAATGTGAGCTGAGTGAGTGAAGGATGGGGGTGTCTGTGTAGGTTCACCACTTGGTGATTGACAAGTTGATAACCAGCCAATATGATGGACGAGGGCAGATGGCTCCTCCTCCAGCCCGTGAATACAGTTATGATTGGCTTGTTTCACCCTCGTCACCGTCAACCTATAATATTTAAATAAAATTAAAACAATCCGGCGGGAGCTAGTCACAGAGACTCAGGAAGCTAGTATGATGAACAGAGGATAAGAAAATAGGTAGGCCCTAATCAAGTCATATTGTAAAATTGTAGGTAAAAAATGCCTGTTTTTGTCATGGTTTGTGTTAGGGAAAAGGAGGGAGGCCTTAGGTGCAGCAAATAATGGGTATTTATTAATAAGAAAATAAAAATAAAAGGCAAAAAAAACTACCCAGAGGGGGAAAACATTAACAAAACACACAAACAAACTTCACTGGGAAGGCTGGTAGGGATCAGGGCTGGACAAACAGGACAAGGCTACAAAGATGACGAACTGGCACAGGACAGCAGACATAAATTAACACACAAACAGATGAACATTAATTAATAATGGGTCAACAAGGAGGGTGGGACTAGACAATAGACGAGAGAGCACATGACACAAAGAGACAACACAAGCCATGCACTTATATAAAATGAGACTAGAACACGCAGCCAATGAGAAAACTCATTAACAGCGTGACCATGACAACACAATCACGCAGTGCATGTAAACATGCACCACGTGTTAAACACAACAGCAACAGAAGACTAAACGTGAGACACAAGTACAAGATGAATAAAAAACACTCACCGTGCACTCACACACGTAGCGTGCATGTGAAACACCACGCTGCAGACAGATGAACGTGAACACCCAGATGAGAGCGCGCAATTGCAAACATGCACAGACCTCACCTGCCTGCATCAAGCAGGGACGCGCACGTTCCAAGCGCGTTTACATATTGCGCTCATAAAGAGACACACACAATGACAGAAACAGGACAAGACAGAGCTAGTGTCCGGACTCTGCCAGCAAAACAAGAATTTACAAGACCAGAGTGGCAGAACCCTGACAGGTTTAGCCACTGAGCTAAGGGAGCTTATAGAAGGCACAACTAATTCTAAAAGAAGACACTGAAAAATATTTGAATGGATACAGAAGAAAAGGTTTCTAAGAAGATAGATGAGATGTCAAAAATGCAAACACAAGATGAAATAAAGGAATCAGTTTGTGTGGACAACTAGGCATTATAAGTTTATTCTAATTGCATGAAATGACAACATACATGGGTATTTTGGTCCAGAATTCTAGTAAAAATTAAATTTAATTTAACTATTTTTAATTGTGAGCTGATAGGAGTGCCCAATATATCTTAATTCATGTTAACATTAATTTCTAGAAATACACTACTATACACTAATACTAATGTACAAAATCACACGTCAAAACGTTGTGCGCTTATAGATTGGCTGTTTCTAGAACAAAATTCAACACTTTAGAAACATAGCACACATTTTATGGGGGTTCCTGGCACAAAATATTGTCAGATTCTAAATACACATTAATTTGGGAGTCCTTGACATGAAAATGTTTGCTAATTACTGTTCTGGCCACTACCTTGGCCTGTGTCATTCTTATCTTTATTTGTGTAGATCTTCAGGGTTTGCAAAAGCCATAACCACAGAAGGAGGAAACTGAAGAGGTCAATTAGACACAAATCTATATTCAGCATGTCAAAGGTCTCCCACTTCAACTGGATGTGCTTTGTGTACAGGTATGCTATGGCACAGTTATATGATTTTAGTCTGTCTGTCTATGATAAAAAAAAGTTTAGTTCAATAGAAATACTATAAAACTATGCTGTCATAAACAAAAACTGGAGACTATGTACTAAAGCTTGTGATTATTATGTTATGTATCATCTCTAGGCTCATGATGATAACAGGTGCTTGGAGTTATCTAACTTTTGTGATTTATTGTGCTATAAGGTGTAATTTAAAGCTTGAATTCTTAACAGTTAAATGGAAAAATTCTTATGTTAGGAAACATAGGAAATATGTGTAGCATGGACAGTTTAGAATTCACAAACCCACGACCACTTCAGAGATGAAACTTGTTTATTCTGAAAAGAATAAATAAACAGCAGTGGAGCAACTGGACATCAACTGGACTCTCTCTCTCTGTCTCCAACACACACACATGTATATAGATGAGAGACGGAGAGCCATGCGCTCGTCAGCAGTGCAAAACGTCGGACTCACGATTTCAGCACAAAATACAATATTAAATTAAATGTATATAAAAGGGCAAAGAGGAAAATAAATATACAAAATATATATATAAAACATCTGGTTAAACAAAATATGTTCATTTACATATAACTGTAAACCTTTCCCTTTTTCTTTATAAGCAAAATTAATTAACATACCTGAAAAGAATAAATAAACAGCAGTGGAGCAACTGGACATCAACTGGACTCTCTCTCTCTGTCTCCAACACACACACTAGCAAAACCGAGCACAATGCTAAACAGTTAGCAGCATAAACCTCATGAATAAATCAAGCTTAAACTCAACACATCAAACTTCATTTACAACAATCCATCGTTAGATACACTTATACACACTTATATAATTGTTGTCAAGCAGGATATACTCATATTTATCAATATTGTGCTCATACCATGTATATAGATGAGAGACGGAGAGCCATGCGCTCGTCAGCAGTGCAAAACGTCGGACTGACGATTTCAGCACATGCGCACTCTCTAGAAAGCCAGAAGTGTCCCGCTAAAGTTGCTCCCCCCTCAAACATCACCCCAAAAATTGTTCCGCTATCCAAACACCACTGATTAACTATAAACAATAGGAACAAAATTGCGAAGTTCATAACCCATAAATATAACATTATAACATAACATATGAGACTTCAGTTTGACAAAAAGATTACTAGTAATGGTAAACAGTTAAAGGACACCAAAGGAAAATAATACAAATTGCTTTCAGTTTCTATTTCCATGAATTAAATAAAAATAAATAAACAAATAAAACGTCAAAATGAAAGTATTTTTCACACTGTTACATTCTTCCCCCTGAACTTCTCAAATTTGGACTATTATATCGATATTACACTCTTCAGTATATAACCCACTTTACCCAGAACATAGTACAACAAAATGTTTCCCCACGTAGAAGGGAAGATGACGACAGCAGGTTGATCAGGCCCGCTGCAGTCACCTGCAAAAACGGTGCCTTATACACCATTCATAACTTGAATCTGGGACAACCGATATTCAGAGATGCATCAACTCGAATGTTCTGACTCTCAAGTAAATAATGTAATTCAATGTACTTTCACTTCAACAAAGACTTTACAACCCCACCAACTGTGTTAAGTGTTTTTAAGGACTGAGTCATGTTCTCTATTAATCTGTTCACAGGTTTCACCACTCTACCTACTCTCGTTCTAACTCCAATTGTCACCTGATCCGAAGGTGGTACAACTCCAGCAGATGGAGTACAATCATCGCGTAGCACAATTTCAGAACACCGACTGCAAGAACCACGACTCAAGTTGTCACTACTTGCACCACAAATCTCTTCGATGTAGTCAGCCTCTGATGGAGTCTGCGCTTGCTCCAGCATCTCGGAAAGTCTTGTTAAGACAGCATCACCAGATCCACTTAAAAACTCTTGTGGAGAACCCTCAGAAACAGCAGTCTTTTCCACCCAACTCGCAACCCGTTCAGACACAGAGCACAACTCCAGTTCAAGACCAGCAACATCATCCACAGACACGCTTCTGCTTCCTAAGACAGACCCATCACTACCCCCGGATAATGCGGAATCTTCCAATTCCAGTGGAAGAAAGTTTGCCTGTAACAGTAAGTTTCGGTGAACAGTTTTCTCTAAGCCCTTTCTGGTATTGCGTATATGGTAGATGTGACACTGGGGGTTTAGAGCAACTACCCTGTAAGGCGTAGACTCCCATCTATCGGCTAATTTTCTCTTCCCCCGTTCACCCTTGTTGGCAAGTAAAACTTGATCACCCAACTCAATGACACAGCCCTTCATCCTCTGGTTGTACAAGTCTGACGTTGCTGACTGACATCCACATTCTTCTGAGCAGCAGTTATAGCTAACTTCAAGTCATCCTTCAATCTTTTCACGTACTTGTCAATATCGACAACCTCACAATCTCTCTCAACGTTGCTGAACATGACGTCCACGGCCAGTTTTGGGATCCTACCAAACATTAGGTAGAACGGGGCATACCCGGTGGATTCATGCGCAGTACAGTTATACGCAAAAGTCAATGTCGGGATTAACTGTGACCACCTTTCTTTAGACCTAGCCGGAAGGGCACGGATCATGTTTCCCAAGGTTCTATTGAACCGTTCAACACTGCTGTTTCCCATGGGATGGTAAGCGGTAGTTCGAGATTTTTTTACCCCAGCAACTAGCAACAGCTCTCGGATCAGGTTACTTTCAAAATTAGCTCCCTGATCAGAATGGATCCGATCAGGGAAACCATACACACAAAAATATCGATCCCACAACTGCTTTGCTACCTGCTTCGCCGATTGATCGCGACATAGAAAGGCATGCGACATACGGGAAAAATTATCCGTTACCACCAACACGTCCAGACTTTGACCTCTGGAGCCTTCTGCACACCAAAAATCAATGCAGACCAACTCCATAGGACTTGATGTCTTTACACTTTCGAGTGGGGCTTGGCCATCTGGATCTAATGTCTTACTGACAACACAGCGCTTGCAACACTTAACGTATTTGCGAACGTCGTGTTCCATCCCAACCCAAAAGAATCTCTGCCTAGCCAAGTGCATCGTCCTAATCTGGCCCTGGTGTCCTGCCTCATCGTGTACACCCTCCATTACTTGTGCGATCAGTGATGACGGAACAACATACTGTAACTGCTTCTTTCCTGTAAGATTGTTCTTGCTCACGCGATACAAAACATCATCAAGCATCCTCAGTCTGTCCCATTGTTTTAAGACCCGCAGCACTTTACGCGTCTCACCTGAACGCTCACGTCGTGTGACTCTCCTACCCCTATTAACATAAAACAAAACCCTGGACAAACAAGGATCACTCTGTTGCCTATCTCGCAGTTCGTCTAGCGAAAGAACCGGTATTGGACATTGCCCAGGAGGCAGCAACTGATGTGCCCCATGGGCAATCCAAGAGATTGGTCTCGCCTGTACACCCACTTCCCAGTCAGTGTGACCATCTAACACTGCAGACACTTCAGCACTAGACAGTGAACAAGCGTTTAGCATCAGGGAACCTTCAGTGCCCTGAGTATCCACACCAAATCTGAATACATCCTGCACTGTCCCCTCTTTGAGCTGTTCCGCTTCTTCAAGCAACACATTATAAGGCTCATTCAACAGTCTCTGGCTAACTCTGTGTTGAACAAAGGGTTGACGACTTAAGGCATCGGCCACTACATTCTTACTGCCCGGTATGTACTTGATACTGAACTGATAGGGAGCCAATTTTGAAACCCACCTCTGCTCACACGCATCGAGTCTAGGCTTGGTAAGAATGTAAGTTAATGGATTGTTGTCCGTCCATACAACAAACTCTTGGCCCTTCAGCCAGTGGCTGAATTTATCGCAAATGGACCATTTTAAAGCCAAGAACTCTAAGCGGTGAGCAGGGTATTTCGCTTGAGCACGCGTAAGAGACTTACTTGCAAAAGCAATTGGTCGGGCCTTAGTCTCACCCTCTGCAACTTGTGATAAAACAGCACCCAAGCCGTCAGTGGACGCATCTGTAGACAGAATAAATGGGCGGCTGAAATCAGGATGTGTTAATATCACAGAGCTTATCAGAGCAGCCTTCAACTGTTGAAAGGCCCTACTGTGCTCCTCTTTCCAATCATCAGGACTCAGCTTTTTAAAGGCAGCAACACCCTTCCCTGGAGATTTTTTACCCCTCGGAGCGGCCGTCAAAGCAAAAAGTGGTTTCGCTATGGCAGAACAGTCCTGGATAAATCTCTGATAGTATAACACCATCCCAAGGAACGATTTAATCTTCCTTTGGGACGGAGTTACCCCATCCTCCATCATTAAGTCGGACTCCATGACTGCCCCGATAGCACTCACTTTGTCTGGATCTGTAGCTACCCCAGAGCTGTCGATGACGTGCCCCAAGAACCGCACACTCCTTCGGAGAAAATGACACTTTTTCGGCGCTAATTTCAACCCATGTCCCCTGAGTCTACCGAACACCATCTCAAGTCTCTTAATAGCCTCTCCCTCGTCTGGGGCGTACACCAGTAAATCGTCTAGATAACAGAGCAAAGACAAAAAGTTTTGGTCACCGAAGATATTCATCATCAGACGCATGAAACTGGCGGGACTATTGCACAACCCTTGTGGTAACCGGTTGAACTCATACAGACCCATAGGTGTTGTGAAGGCCGTAAACTTTTTGTCTTCCTCTGCCATCGCAATATTATAAAAGCCGGAGGTAAGATCCATCGCACTAAACACTGCATTCCCACCCAAGGCTGCCAGGCAATCCGCCTGATGAGGTAAAGGGTGAGCGTCCTTGACCGTTCTGGCATTCAACCAGCGATAATCCACGCAGACGCGAAGATCACCACTCTTTTTCCATACCAGAAACAACGGGGACGCCCACTCACTACAGGACTTACGAATAATTTCTTGCTCCTCCATTTCAGAAAGCACCATTCTCAATTTCTGATACTGGGCTGGAGGAACACGACGATACGGAAGTCTAAAAGGGCGAGCATCAGACAGATGGATCTTATGGACGAACTCTTTGGCGTTGCCGCAGTCTAGTTTATGTTTAGAAAACACATCTTGGTATCTCCCAACTAACTGCAGAAGTTGTTCTTTCCAGTGCGGACTTACTTCACAGGACTCTATGTCAAGATCGCTCAAACCGAGTTCCTGCAACTCATTACGGATACCTTGGAGGGAACTACCCCCAACTACTGTGCTAGAGATGAGAGACTGGCTCTGAGCACTTACAGTTTTCGCATGATCTTGCCCGTCTTGGAAATCTAAGTCCTCAACTGCTAAAATAGGAAATACATCTGCTATTTTAGCATTCCGCCTCAGTGTGACCAGTTTATCGGACGTATTGATTACCTTAACCGGTAACCACCTATCGCCCGGTAAAGTGGCTAAGGATCGTCCAATCAGAACAGCTTTACTACGAGTTTGCGTGCTAGATGGTTCGATCAGAACAGTACTCCCCACGGAAATGGTGGAACTGGTCGGCAGTTTACCCCAGACTAGGTGCTCCTGTTGAGGTAAGAGAGTGACAGCACGAGTGAGCTTAACGGTGCCAACAACACTTGGAATGCTACCCCCCTCCCACCTATCATGACCAGACAACATACTCAAAAATCGATGGATCTCTGGTTCTCCGGATGAATCTGACTGACTCATCACACGCCAATAACTCTGGGATTTCTTTATTTCACTGAGGACATACTTGTTGACATTTGTACCAACAATCAACTGATCCTTCTGTCCTGGCACAACCAAGGTAGGCACACTCACTGAATGTCCGTATACAACCATCTTCAACTGGTAGATGCATTTGGGCCTCACCTGAACACCACCGCAACCGACAAGTAAAATATTGGTATGCTGGTCATTAGGCTCGAGGATCCCACAAACATCCAGCAGCCTGCATTCGGTCTCTTCATTAATTGTGCATGCCATCGAACCACTGTCTAAAAGGCCTCGGCAGGTGACTGCATCATTTATCAAAACATCAGTATAGAACAAACTGTCAGCTTTTTCCACTTTTGCTATGTTCTGAAACAAAATGATACGGCCACCCGACTCAACCTGACAGTGATTACTATAGATGAACATTGGGTCATCTTCACAGGTGAGGGGCTGACTAGCCTCACTCACATCGTCCCCTCCTCGATGCGAGTGGGCTAGTTTCCCTGATTATTTACATCAGGGGCCCGGGGTGCAGTTTGACCTGCAACCTTGTGACATGCTTTCCGTTGATGCCCAATTTCAAGACAAGCGAGGCATCTTCTCTCTTTCATACAATGAGAGCGAGTCGAATGCGAACGATCGCCACAGACTTCACATGGGGAAGCGCGATACCACTGCGACACACGAGGATTCGGTTCTGAAACAGGTAAGGCTGTACGCTCTAGTACCCTCTCCAACATTTTCAGCACCCGCTCCAGTGTACCTGTATCATTGACTTCGTTAGCTTTAGCATGGGTGTTTGCGATGCACAATGCTGAAGAAACGCCCACACTTTCACTTCCTACTGCTGCCTCGGTTCCCACTGTTTTCTCGGCAAATACAGCTTGATTTACAACAACTTTAGGTACAGGCAGGGCTGGCTTCCAAGACTTACAATCTCTCTCATACTCATCAATGGCCTCTTGGACCTCCTCAGCTGACCATTTGCTTATGGGCTTGCATCTAAAGACGCTGGAAAGATCAGGACTAGGGCAGTTTCTAATAAACATCATCGCCACCTCCGAACTCATGTTTTCCATTTTGCTACCACGTCTTTTCAAATGTGAATCAGCTTGCTCAGCTGCCTCATTCAGTCTAACCCAATAGTCCACGGGGTGCTCGCTTTTCTTGGGTTGCGTTGCATAGAAATCGGCGAGCGGCTGGCACGAGCCAGGGCTTTCACTAAAATAACGCTGTAGCACCTCATAGACAACATCAGGACTGAATGCTGCAGCCGGGCTGCTTTTCAACTTTACCTTAACGATGCTTTTTGCGCGGCCGGAAAGATGATTTAAAATCTCCTCTACGCGATCAGTTTTGTCATAGTCTTTTTTGCTTAAATACACTTTCATTTGCTCAATCCACTCCATGATAGTGCATTTGTCGCTACCATCCCCTCTAAAAACTGGTGGTTCTTTAGTTGCTGCGTGACATTCTCAGCACTAGCATTTTCAGGGGTGGAGGAAGTTGGTTTACTAACCTCATCTACACTGGACCTGACTGGAATGGTCTCAGAGTCATAAACCAACACACGTGGTCTGCCAACAGCAGGTTCACCTACCCCCATCACACCCCGACCTCTGCCGATGTGTGGTGTTATCAGATCCCCACTCCATCCTCTACCAGCCATGTTGTGAAAAATTAATAAAGCAGTTTATATACAATGAATTAAATTCACAGTAGCTTCACACTTTGCAAAAAAATAACAACAGTAAAACACATAAAAATAAAATTAAGCAAAGTAAAGTCCTGTGTATGTGTAATGCGTGATGTGAAACTGTTAATAGTGTCCAAACTGCTACCAGAATGTCACAGAAAGTTCTTCAGACTCCAATATCGAGCGTTGTGTATTCACATTGCGAATCCCAGCGATCAGCTCCAGCAGATCAGATGACATCCGGGTCACGGCACCAAATTTATGTAGCATGGACAGTTTAGAATTCACAAACCCACGACCACTTCAGAGATGAAACTTGTTTATTCTGAAAAGAATAAATAAACAGCAGTGGAGCAACTGGACATCAACTGGACTCTCTCTCTCTGTCTCCAACACACACACATGTATATAGATGAGAGACGGAGAGTCATGCGCTCGTCAGCAGTGCAAAACGTCGGACTCACGATTTCAGCACAAAATACAATATTAAATTAAATGTATATAAAAGGGCAAAGAGGAAAATAAATATACAAAATATATATATAAAACATCTGGTTAAACAAAATATGTTCATTTACATATAACTGTAAACCTTTCCCTTTTTCTTTATAAGCAAAATTAATTAACATACCTGAAAAGAATAAATAAACAGCAGTGGAGCAACTGGACATCAACTGGACTTTCTCTCTCTGTCTCCAACACACACACTAGCAAAACCGAGCACAATGCTAAACAGTTAGCAGCATAAACCTCATGAATAAATCAAGCTTAAACTCAACACATCAAACTTCATTTACAACAATCCATCGTTAGATACACTTATACACACTTATATAATTGTTGTCAAGCAGGATATACTCATATTTATCAATATTGTGCTCATACCATGTATATAGATGAGAGACGGAGAGCCATGCGCTCGTCAGCAGTGCAAAACGTCGGACTGACGATTTCAGCACATGCGCACTCTCTAGAAAGCCAGAAGTGTCCCGCTAAAGTTGCTCCCCCCTCAAACATCACCCCAAAAATTGTTCCGCTATCCAAACACCACTGATTAACTATAAACAATAGGAACAAAATTGCGAAGTTCATAACCCATAAATATAACATCATAACATAACATATGAAACTTCAGTTTGACAAAAAGATTACTAGTAATGGTAAACAGTTAAAGGACAGCAAAGGAAAATAATACAAATTGCTTTCAGTTTCTATTTCCATGAATTAAATAAAAATAAATAAACAAATAAAACGTCAAAATGAAAGTATTTTTCACACTGTTACATATGCATATTAATTGCTGTTATTTTTAGGATGCTGTGTTGGTCAGCATTAGGCCTGGTGGAGCAACATGAGTGTCTGACCCTGCCTTTTGAAGCTCAATGGCAATTAGCACTCTCAATCTATACGCTCTGACAATTAATATTAATATTAGAAAGATTTTACAAATATCGTACACTAGTCCTAAATGTATTGACAGAGCTCTGTATACAATATCACACGAATATTTTCCATCATTAATGCTGTTTTTGTTTAGCAGTGGACAATTTTCAAATCAGGTGCAGTTGATGCAAACTTTGTGTTTCAAACCAAAAAGTTCAAAAGAACTGTGGTATAATAATTAGTTTGATGGTTCTATCAGATTTGCACAAGGCCTGCATTTACATCAAGAGGACATGATCAATGATGACATTTCGGAAGCTCAGCAACCCTGGAATCTTACAGAGGAGTTACTAGTAGACCATCTCAGAGTTATTGAATGGCATGAGTGGCTTGCCTGTAAACATCGCAAAGGGCCGTTACGAAGGATAATTCATGACATTACTGTGATGCGATTGGTGGTTTTCCCAATGTAATCAGAGCGATCGACTGCACACACATTGCTATAAAGGCGCCATCTGAAGACAAATATGCATATGTGAATTAGAAACATTTTCATTTATAAATGTGCAAATAATGATAAAAAAATAAAAAATAATGTGATGCTCAAATGCGCTTAACATAATACACAAACTTATTAATGATGCCTACTTGTCTTTCTTATGATATAGCGTTGGCAAAATCTGATATGTAATGGGAAAAAAAGAAAAATAAGTTCATCAGACTCTGTATTTAAACAACGATCAGAAATGATAGTGTCCAATCAGATAGCCATGCGCTTTATAAGCTACGCCACTCGCGCTGCTAGAGTCTGCTCAACTATCACTCTATTAGCTCATTCCAACAAGGTGTCCAATGAGACCCTGCTGCGTTACAGCATCAGCTAAACTCTCCCATTCTATTTTTTTCTTTTGTTATTAATTACGGAGGATAAACTTGCAAATAACACCGCTTTTCTCCAGTCTACCTCCAATAGGCGCACCTCCAATTCACATTCTGTTCAAAATTTCTCTTTTTGCTTGTTTTTGCCATTGCTTCTTTGTTTGGTTTTGCCAAAGTAGAGTCAAATTAGCATAATCATGCGGAGGAGGAGGTAGGGAGGGGTTTTGCGCTTGAGCATGTTGAACTCAGTTTCATGTTCATTTGGATGTACAAAGAGATTATGCATGTGATTCTACGTACGCAGTGTTTCATACATCTGATTTATTTACTGTGTACGCACAAATGTTTAAGTATGATTTCAACGCAAGTCTTCGAACATGAGGCCCCAGACAAACTTAAGGGCTTACTCATTAATTCGAACCTGGGAGCTCTTGCAGTATAAGCAAGATTCATACTCCTAGACCAGCAAGCCACTAGCCACTATGCAAGGAATATATTATGTGGCCATACTATCTGCTGACAAAGTGAAAGTATTCAAAAGACATTTTTATGAAAGCTATTATGCCCTTTAAAACACAAGACAGCAGCAAGGGATCGTCCGGGATTTGGACGATCAGCCTCTCGCACCCAAAGCCAGAATCATACCCCTTGACCCAAGGGCCAGTGCAAGACAGCAACTTTACGTAACAACACTAACTGCTGACAAACCGGCATTCTCAAAAAAAGGCCTCTGTGTAAGCCACAATACCCTTACAAAACAGAAGATATCTGTAAGGGCTCAACCAAAATTTGATCCTGGGAGCTCTCACGGCATGAGCGAAAATCATACTCCTAGTCCACCAGACAAGGAATGTTATATGTGGCGATACTAACTGCTGACAAACTGGAATTCTTCGAAAGAAGGTTTTATGAAAGCCATATTGCCCTGTAAAACACATGACACCTGCAAGGGCTCATCCGGGATTTGAACCCGGGACCTCTCGCACCCAAAGCGAGAATCATACCCCTAGACCAACGAGCCACTAAAGCTTGACATTTTCACATGGAACCAGCAGCAGCAGATGGTCAGAATTCTTTATTTAAAAATTGAGTCAGAACGTAATTTCAGAAGCTCAAGTGTTGAAGTCGGGCTTGTGCGTCAGATGGACCCGGGG